>NW_028279257.1:0-165489 GCF_059751315.1 Micrasema longulum
AAGCCAATGCATTTATGTCACCCGGTGCAATGCCATAAAATTATTTAATACGTTCAGATTTACCTATGTGATTCAAAATCGAATTTTCAAATTCAAATTCCAATTATTTTATTTTACCAAAATAACATCACAAATAACGAAATATTCAAGGCGTTATATTAGGAGAAAACTATATCACTATGTTTCATAGAACGCAAGCGATGTTGGTTAGCAACAAATTGGCGGCCATTTTGTTTTATTTGACAACATACGCATAACGGTTCTATTGGATGCTTTTGTCTCTGTGCTTGGCTTTGTTTGTAAATAACTTGGATATTTACGTTATAATAAATAAAAATCGACAATGGTGAATTGCAGTATATTTGGTTACAACAGTTTTTAGAGTCAGTTTTCACAGGTAATTGATTTAAAATATTTTCCTATGATTTACACTGATTTTTGGCATTAAATGTCCCGACACGTATATTATGTTGCTCAAAAAATTACCATATATATCAACATATTTACTTCAGATACCATTTTTTCTTAATTAAGGGGATACATTTGTGAATTAAAGTATGTTTACTGTTGATAATGATAGTTGATTACGGGCAATATGTCGGGGCCGCACTAAGCATCTATATAAATTTTGAGTCTTTATCGAGTAGAGGTCGATTAAAATTTTACTCAAAAATAGCAAAGTTAACCTTAAAATTACGTGTCCAAATTTCAGACGGCTACGACTCGCCGTTTCGGAGATGTGACGGACAAACAAACAAACTCAACACAGGACTTTGGTTCCACGGAGTTGGGATTTATGTCTAAATCAATGCAACATAAGTATTTTGTGAATAATATAAAATAAATGGGAATAACCTTGCAATAATAAATACAGAGGTACATATTAAAAAGTATTTACAGTGTAAACTAATATCCATTTGGTAATTCTCGACCTGAGTACGGTCATTGTTTTGCTGTAAACTGTAGATAACTTAGTTCCCAATAGTCATATAGAATAAAAAGTGGATAAAATTAAATTATATTGGAAACACTAGCAATAAAATAAAACAAGTTTTACAAAAATATAATCTTTCAGTTTCGTTTTATATTAAAAAATATTTGGGTTAAACATTAATTAATAGTGAAGATCAGGTCGACAAATTAAAAAAAAAAAACAGAATATATGAATTAACATGTAATTGTCCTGGTTTATATATAGGAAAAAGCGGGAGAGCAATTAAATATAGACTGAAAGAACATTTAGATTCACATGGATTAAATAACGATATATTACAATTAAATAAATTAAAAACATAAAAAATTTACATGTTGGACATAAAGGTCAAAAGTAAGATGGATTAAAAAATTTAAAAATAAATAGGATAAAAAATAATCGCGATTGAATTTTAGTAAATCAGCAAATAGAATTCAAAAACTCACCCTTATTAGCCCCCTTAGTTGGACCCTGTACATTGTAATAAAACAATAAATGCTTTATATAGAATATAATCCTTTCGTATATTTTCTCACTCTGTTCCATTGAAATATTGCGTATTGTATCTTTTTTAACTTATTTTTAAATGTACCTACACTTAAGAATTTTTTTTATTTTATATAAATTATTCTTACATTGTATAATATTCACCAGTCTAAAGATGCCCATTAGAGGGTGAAAGCGCTAATTGATCAAATAAATAAGTGAAAGTGTGCCAAGTATTTTTAAATTAATAACTTAAATGCATATTTAAGTTATTACATCATTGCAGTGGAATTCCATCAAGAATTGTCAATAAATCATTTAAAAATGAAAAAAGTCATAGAATGGTTTTCCTCCGTTCGGGCTCCTCTATAGATTGGCGCATTATTACTCTGAGGGATAAATTACCAAACTAGAAACCCTTGAACAATTGTTCGAAATTATTAAGGTATAATAGTCTTTGAATGCAAGAGTATTTGCTTGTTAAACATGGTTTCACTGATGTGAAAGAAATCAATCTCCTAACCGTTTTACCGTTTAACGTCTTACATAAGACTCTTAATCAACAAACACGTACAAAACCATTAAAAACAACAAAATCTTTGAAACATAAATGAAAGAACCATAACGTAAACATAAAAAAAAACAACGAAACTCTGAAAGAACACTTGACAAATCTAGGACTCGCCATGGACAAACAACTAAAATGGACAAAACCCATAGAGATACTTATCAAAGTAATGGCATTATTACAACCTTTTATACAAAATTAAATACCTCATACCAAAAAGGAAAAATTCATGATATACGAAAATTACCTTTAAAGCAAATTAAGCTACATGATCGCCTTCTGGGGAACCGTTAACAAGACAAATAGAACTGATTGAAAACGTTCAACAAAAAAATTTAAAACACGTTCATTATAAAAACAATAAAACGCTTTGCACTTACAGCCAATCGTAAAACCAAAATGGATTTTTTACCCTTCAAAATAGACGCACAATATCTAAATTACGCTATTTATATAAATTATTAAATAATAAAATAGACCCTTTTAACCTACTCTCCAAAATTAATTTTTATGTTCTCAATGTATCTTATGTGCCAGTCTGTAGCACTAACTATGCACAACACTCTTTCCTTTGTCATTTTTGCTCAATTTGTAATTCTTTTTTTTCATCTTTTGATATATTTAACATGCCCTTTAATTTATTTAAAAAATAAATAAAGATTCATTATTTCTGACTGAAACACGCTCCTGTTTACCATTTAATGATTCTCATGCCTACACACACCTGAACATTTACTCCCACACAAATACACACAAACACACCCTTTTGCTGTACCACAATTTGATGTGTATTATTTTTGTTTATAAACTTCGCTGGTCTGTCTTTAAATCCTATTTTTAAAATTTTATTTAATCATTGTTGACTGTTTGTTTCTGTAAAATAAATAAATAAATAAGATGGATACAAAAACAACAAAGTAAAATAATGAAACAATGAGACAACTTACCCTACCTAACCCCTACGACTGAAATATACAAAAAAATACACCAGTTTGACGCAAAATACTTGACAAAAACTGAGACGATGGAATTGTACACAAAATTGCAGTGAATGACATATCATTAACAAAAAATGCTGACGTACACAAATAAAGAACCAGACAACAATACCACCGCATTAAAAAAGCAAAGACAAACGTTAGACAGTCAAAAGTACTATACAATGGACTTAAAAACACAACAATGACTTACCTTACCGACCTACTTTACGAGACGATGGAATTGTACAAAAAATTGCGCACATACATACACGCTCGTATATCTAACATATCAAAATAAGGGGGTACAAGATATAAAATATTATCCAGAAATATTGCAACTATCGTCTCCTTGTACTTGGGAAGCGACATGTTCCAGATATCAAAACGTTCTGCAAATTCATTACCGAGGTTTTGCGTTCGATTTAGAGGAGAGTAGAATCTGGACACTGTCTGACTGGTAGTACAATAAAACATTTGATGGTTTCTTGTGTTTCTGGTTGGGAGATAAAGATTTATCATTTGTAACAACGAGGGATAATCTAAAATATTATTTAGGATTTTGTATAAATTGATTAGAACAAACAGCTTTCTCCTATCGCTCAGTTTTAATAAATTACGTAAAGAGAGCAATCGATTACAACTCAAAATATCTCTTGGTGAATTCATTTTGAATTTAACATATTTCAAAAATATATATTGTACCCTTTCTATTGATTGTATTTGACATTGGAATACAATGCTAATTGAGACAAAATGTGTGTAGTCAATATGCAAAATATGGCACTCATATTGAGATGGATAACAGCCAAAAGGTTGAAAAAGAGTTTGGTCTCGAGTCTCGATATTGGCGATGAAGATAGCGTTTGTTATTGCTACCCTGTAAGAGATTTTATTTTAATGGAAAAAAAATTGTTTCTTGTCTAAAAAGACCTTTCATTTTATTTTTGCTTTTTATAACTACAGTGGTGTTGGTCGAAGGTTGCCTTACAAATACTTTTTTGCAGTGCGCTTTTAGCATTTATAATTTTGAAATTAGAATCCGTTGTATATTAGTATTCTTCTCTGTTATTGAGAAATCGTGTTAACGAAAATGTATTTTCAGCATATTTTGTAAAAAGCATCTAACAATATGATAAGAAAGTCTTCTCAATTTAGTAACGCCATTGTTGGCTACCGTACAAAAAGATACGTGACTGAAATTTTGAAAACTGAAAATAATATTTTACTGAAAAAAAGGCACTGAAAGGCGCTACTATCTTAGACTACGCTGTTGCAAGAATACATTTATGAAAAATATAGTCATTTTTCATTTATGTAACATATACGTTTAGCTCATGAGTATAATTCGAACAATAAATGCAATAAATTAACATACATGCAAAAAAAACTTACATATACTCACCCTTACACACACACACTAGTATCCTCACAATTAATTTATGTATATAAAAATGAATCGCTGTTATTAGTCTCGCAAAATCTCGAAAATGGCTTGACAGATTTACGTGCGGTTTTTTGCAAAATTTTCCTCAGGCTTTATAAATAATAACCTCGATTAAAACTCAAATCCCTTCATGAAATGGCTCCAAGATACCTATCGGACCTTTGTGTTAGGGAAAATACATGTCAAAGAAAATCTACTATTAGATGATCAGCATTTGATTCAGGCAGAGGAAAACTTGTCGAAATCCCGCGCTCCCCAAACACTTGATTTGGAGATCGTGCTTTTGCCGTTGCCGGCTTCTCTTCCTGGAACCAATTGCCTTCAAACTTACGAATCGTCGACAGTCCCAGTCAGTTCAGATCCCAACTAAAATCTCACTTCTTTAGATAATCATACCCTTAATTTTAAATCAGAAAATATAATATGTCACATTAGTTTAGTCAGAATGTTGGTTTAAGTATGCAATTGTACCGCGCTCTCGAAGTGATTTTTCATAAAAATGGCGCTATATAAATCAATTGAATATTTTTATTATTAATATCTTCAATATGTTGAGTGGAAAAAAAAATAAGAAGCAAATATGTGCTTTTTATAGATTTTCCAGGGTTTGCATTCGACTAAAATGCATATTTTAAAAAGTTTGGAAAATGTTTTTTTGTGTATTAAAAAGTCTGTGTTTTAACGTTTACAAGCAACAATAATTTTTAATGGATACTTAATTGATAAATTTCCTTACAATTTTTTTATTTCTACATATTTAGTCTTATTCTGGAAGATTGAGTTTTTCTGCTGACATTTCTTGGTGGAACTACATTATAACAATAATAATTAAAATACGCTTATAGTTAACATATAATAAAACATAGAAATTTGTTTATTCTCCCACCAGCCTGACGATCTCGGTCACGACTTACTTAACTTACTTACTTATCGGGTCCAGACTTCAGACCCTGTCACTCCAGTGTTCAGCGACAGATATCGCCTTGTCTGTGGCCATCCTCAAATCATAATCAAATCACAAGTTAACTGCATTTGTGGACACCACAGCAGATGATGATCATCCTGCACCTCTCTTTACAATCGCAGTTCACGTCATCTCCCTCCAGAAAACCCCACCTCCGTTGATTGTATTTGCACCTTTTGAGAACAGTCTACGTAGGAAAGTCCAAACTGTGGGCGGAGTTTGTGCTTTCGGATGGCGTATCGAGAAGCTATCGCCGAGTTCTTCTCTCCACAGATCTTCTTTGCGTTTTTCTGCAGGGGTCTCTAAGTCAGTTGTGCCTTTGAGGAAACTTCTTCACGATTCCAGTCTCAGAGGAGCCATTTGATGGTCGTAAAGGGGGTGACGACGAAACCCGGTGACTGGTAAAAACTATAAATAAAAAAAGAATAAGACCTTTCACCTATTTTAATTATTATAAAAAAAAACTTTTGTAGGTTTCTTTGTTTCGTTATTTTCGCGGTTTGGTTGTAAAAAAATATAAATGTGTCATTTAATCAGATTGAAAAAATTGGTAAGTTTGTATTGACGGTCCCTACATTTTTTTGTTTTAAGTTTCACATTCCTGTGAAAAACAATGTTTCCGGCAAAAACAATACTTGATATTTTTTTAAAGCTATCAGATAATGTAGAATTGTATTAAGTATTTAAAGTATTTCAATAGATACATGTTTGTCAATTCTACTGTATCTGATCTCGCAAAATGAAGATAGTATTCGTAGGAACAGTCGATATCCAAAAATTTATCTGATCACTCAAACAAGCCAATGGCAGGCCATAAGCTCTGTAAATGCCTAGACCTTCATATTCCCCTTTAAAAAAACTTTTCCCTCTCTGTTGCAACAAATAGCGATCTTGAAAGGAGAGTAAAATCCAGCCTACAAGCATTTGAAGATTCTAAAAGTATTTTTGAGTTAAGCGATGTCAATCCTCCTATGTTCCTTGCCGTGCCTATGGAAAATATATCAAGGTTTTACTTACTGGTTTTACAGAATATATTAAGTCATTAAAACAAGTTCTGAGATAATCGCATTTAAAGCTTTTTTACGCTTTAAACTTATTATTTCTCCCTCAATTTATTTTTATCAAGTATCTATGGTATATCAATAGTCACATGTTTGTCAATTTTACAGTATCTGTTAGCTGCTTAAAAACTACATGGCTTTGTTTTTAGTCCCCTGTAAAACTCGCAAAATGAAGATTCGATAGTACTCGTAGGGACAGTCGATATCCAAAACTTAAGGAAGACACAAGTCTTTGTAAACTGTTTAGGAAAAGGGTGGGTGCTTTCATCCTGAGCTCGAAATCAAGCATCTCGTTTTAGTTTGAACATGGAATTAAAATTTGGGCAGCTATAGTGACCACGGGCTAAGATGCTTATTTTTAATTCTGTATTTCAGGCGCGCAACAAGCCGGCGGATGGGAGCGGCCACGTCACCCAGAAGGCTACGGGAGCCACCAAAGCGGCTACGGGGGCGCAGAAGGGGCAGCCGGGCAAGGGGCCCCCGCGCACTCCCTCCAAGCCCTCGGCGCAGAAGGGGCAGGTCAAGACCGCGCCCCCCAAGGCCGCAGCCGCGGCGGCCACCGCCAAGGCGCAGCCGGGAAAGAAGAAGAAAGGCCACAAGCATCAGCAGTACGAGCTTATTGTCACCATCAATCTGGTAAGATGTTTTTACATTATATTTATCTAAAATTTAAAGTGTATATAGTAAAATAAGAATAAGCGCATTTTGGCTTATATTTTATTGTGTATTATTTGTTAATAACATTACAATTGAGTACATGGACACTGCCTATATTGGCAGAACCAGAAACGACACATGCCTGTGAACTTGACCCGACTCGCTAGAAAACCCGTTTTCAAGTCGGGGCACTTGCAATGCATTCATAAACATTGTATTTTTGTTTTGTTTTTATTCAGATAACTAATAAACGTTTACCATATTACTACTAAATACAATTTTATATTAACTAAAAACGTATATTTACATTAACATTTCCCATTACGTAAAAGAAAAAACAATTTTTGCTTACATAATGGGGAGTGACGTCTTACAATAGTTTATTCCTTTTATTTTAAATTATTAATATTTTTAAGATAACATATGCAAATTTTTAAAAATCATAAACTAAATCAAACTAAATTAAAAACTAAATTTTTAATCCGTGCTACACAAAAAATAATTATAAATGTAACTTTTCACTTCTTTTTTGTTTTAGGCCTGACTGCACTTTTTATTTTCTTTGTTAATTTCATTAAAAAAAATATTCCTCTGTTAGCATAATGATGTTGTGCTTTAGTTGTTTTTAATTTGGGAATTAAGATATTACCACCTGTTCTAGGTCGCGTACTTACGTTTTGTGACGTAGAAACAATTCCATTTATTTTGTCTTTATGTATTTAAAGCAAACTATTCATTTTATTAAACAATTTTATACCGTAAACCTTAATTTTTTTAAGTGATTGAACAGTGGAAAAAGTTTACGGTTTTTTTGAATAACTTTTATATGCAAAGTTATGTCTTTCTGCCTAAAAACAGATTGGTCGAAATTCGTAAATTTAAATACATCTATTCCTTAGACCCACTTAGGATAAAACATTTGAATCCACTTTTGACAGTTTTGAAGTTGATTTATTATATAAGTTTATTATAATTTATAATAAAGTTTAAGATTTATTATGAGATAATAATTAGTAAAATTTATATTTTTAATTGTTTCAGCATTTACTTTGGGGAAAAACACTTTGATTTTATTTTAAATAAAACACTTCGTAACTTTTACTACATCAGAGTTTAATATATTATGAACACGAACTAGTTTAGTTTAGTATAGATTTACTACCATCAGGTGTAAACTGATATCAACTGATATTTATTTATTTATTTATTATATATATATACGACCTAAGCCAATTACAACAGTTACATGAAGAAACATAAATGCAAGAAACTGATCAAAAAGAACATAAAACTTCTTAGCAAAGACAAACAAGGGCAAAACAATAATTGTATACAATATATTCAAAAAAACGAAAAACCTAAAACTTTGAGCTAAACCATGCCAATCCAACTTCATCCCACACTGTTTAGTCGCGAAAAGATCTACGAAAAGCCGGAAGATCTATCCCAAAAAATTCCAAGTCGTGTGATGAATTGACTAATCTACACATTCTGGACATTGGGGCATAAAAACCAAAGTTGCTCTTAGAAGATTTTATAAATAGCAGATTTTGACTTGATATTGTGTTTCATTTTAAATAACTAGTAGAAAGTTTATCCAAATACCGCTATTCTGCTATTCTAATACAGTATTTCATATTCAGTTTTGTAAATTGTAAAGTGTTGGTCTGAATTTTATAAGAAACTTGATTTTTATAGACATTATTATAAAACCAATATGTACAATATTGTATGCAAAAAACAGTCATTTGAGGTCGCGATCTTAAGAACCCTTCGTCCATCGATCCTGTTAAGTTTCAGCACATTAACCTTTTCCAAAATATATGTAATTAGTATCCTTAAGCCTCGCATATATATATATATAATAAATCTCGGCAACCACTTGACGGATCTAAACCTTGTTTTAACTGTCTTGTAACGTGTACAGACAAGGCTGTTGGTATCAATGATGTGATTCAATCTACATTGGAAAAACTAAAAGAATCTTTAATATTAAAGTAAAAGAACACTTAAGATGCCTAAATAATAATATTTTTCCTATATTTGCAATATATTATTTCAAAAAATACTGGGTTGAAAATTTTTAATGTTGAAAATAAAATATTCTATTAGACAACTTGAAAATCTTAGAAAAAAAAGCGATTCATAATACGAAAAAAATAACCAAATGAACAATATTTCGTTTAGTTGCAGTTGGTTAGAGACAGACAGGCGCCGTGGCGCAGTTGATTAGACGGCCAACTGTGAAACTGTGAAACTAGCGTCACGGGTTCGATTCCCGTCCGTCGTAAGAAAAAAATCTATATATTTTTTTCTCAATCGGTCTGGATGTTGTGGTGAATTTTTCATTACCTCTTTTCATATCCCCTCTATCCCACCTGACGACAAACCTGTAAATAGAGGCTTAGCGAGTTATTCCATTTTTAAAATAAGTCCACTCCTGTCTAGTTTAACAATCGTATCCATCTCATTTTACGATTCCCATCTTTACAAGAGAAACGCGATATAAAGACCTGCCTTATTTGCTCCATATGTTTGATCTACATTCGATAATTTTTAGTAATCACTGATAAAATAAAACATGAGAAAATTCATTAGTCAATTATACCTTGATAAAGATGCTTGGGCAGCTTTGAAACCGGTCCATTGGAAAAATTAAAAATATGTGGGAAAAACAGTGTTTTATATTAATTTAATTATAATAAATAATCGCCAACCTTTGACCCTTCTAATTTTAGACTAATCTCTTTTTTACCCAATGATATATTTATATATTACCTCTATGGTTTTACTCACATTTTGTAAAACCAAGGGAAAAAAAATTAAAATCAACCTCAAAAACACTTTTTGGTTGGTGATTTATTTAATTTATTTACAAACAATTCGGCTTTACACAGGGTTGATCAACAACCGACGATGATGCTGCGCCAATTAAACATCTTCGATGCCATGATGCCATTGGCATAATTTGGGATTTGTCCAAGTCATTTGACTGTGTTTGCCATGATACATTGGTCAGGAAACTTTACTACTTTAAAGTTATAGGTTTTGCATCAAATGGTATTTGTTCTACTTAAGTGATAGAATCCAGAAGATGGATATGCCTGGTACACGATTTCAAAAATCAACTGTTGTTAACAATTGATGTACCACAAGGTTCTAGATTAGAACCCTTCCTACTTCTCGTCTTTATCAACGACTTACTTCATCGTGTAAATAAAAATTAGAATATGGTATTATTTGCAAAAGATTCGTCAATTTTATTCAAAGTAAAATGACGCAAATTGGCACTGACGAAATAAATAATGCTCTCTTCTCTCCACGGTGATGAATTGGTTTAATTCTTCAATTTATTATCAAAAGAAAAAGAGAGTAAATTTTTAAGATTTGTTAATCGTACTGTCAAACGAACTATCTTTAATGTAAAACTTAAAGACAAAGAACTGTATCTTGTTGAATCTACTGTGTTCTTGGGCATAACATTATATTCTATATTCTCTAAGCTTCAGTGGGGTTCACATACAGCTGGTTTATTGAACATACTTATTTCTGCAGCTAAAGCTGTTAAACATATTCAACATCTTACTGAAAAAGCTAGGTTGGTATATTTCTGTTACTTATCAGCGTTATGTCTTGCGGTATACTGCTGTGGGGAATTTCTGCAGATATTATTTCTGTTTCTGTGCTTCATAAGAGAGCTGTTTGAGCAATTTACAGTATGAATCCCAGAGAATCACCTAGAGATAAGTTTAAAAAAATCAATATATTGACAGTCACATGTCAATACATTTCTGAAAACTTGATCAATGTACATAAAAACATTGATGCTTTTAAGAAGAATACAGATTTCTCTAGGTCCAACACGAGAATCAAAGATATGCTAATTGTGCCCACTACTAAACTGCAAAAAATTAATAATTCTTTTGCCTAAAACTGCATACAATTCTACAACATAGTACCCCATGAAATTTAGACTAATTATACATTTTTTTAAAAAGATTTTGTCAAGCATAGGCTGTTTGTAAAGAGTTACGAGCTAGAACTCGTGATATAAAGCCGAATTTTTTTAGCAGGACAAGACAGCTTAGCATTAGATTAGTGTTTATTGATTTTAGTTTGTTGATTCAAATTGTGTTTTTGATTTGAATTTATTCGTTTGTTGAGTTCAATTTACTTATTTTTTAATCATATTATACAGTTGTGTCAGCCTCGTGGAGTAGTGGTCAGTGCATTTGCCTACCATGTAAGAGATTTTGGGTTTGATTCCTGACATGAAAATATTTATTTCAATAGGTGTTTCGACTATTTCATAGTTCCTGAAATGGCACCTGAAGCGTAAGGTTTATCATCTTACCTTAACAAAAAATGATCAAGATTCGCTGCGATTGGCGTACCAATACAGTTCCCTATGCACCATCAAGTGCGGAAAGGCAACGATGATAATATAGTTGTAATTTATTGACCTTTAGAAGTGATTCCATGAATCCTATGTATAGAACATACCAGAGGCAAACCGCGTATAGAAGCAATTATGCATAGCTTACCATTATATTTGACTAACCATAATAATGTTTTATCGTAACTTTATTGACAGAAAAACAAATAAATAATTGTCATCAATTTTAATAAATCATTTCCACCGTTTGTATTTTTATCCTGATATAAATATAAATTTTAATAAAGCGCGCCAAGTTCCTGCTGTGAGCCAAGAAACTAGCCGATTGTTCCAGCTTATTTTTTTATACAAATAAGTATACTATATTTTGAATGTATTAACCCCAGAGCGGGTTTTTTCACCTAGATTAAACTTGCAGATTACACAATTCAATTGAAGATTCTTGATTTGGAAAACAGTATTTCAAACATTGTTTGACAAAGGTACTTTTGACAAAGACCATAATTACTTTCATTCGTCATATTGCAGGGCATGTCGCGCTCCACGCAGCCGTTTTTAGCACTATGAATTACTAAAACAGTTCGGCCAGTTGACATTTTAATTGAATACCTAATATCGACTGAATTCATTGTGGTATTTTTTAATGAATAACGTATTAAAGTATTGGATAATATATCTATCACGAAGTTACATAGTTTGAGTTGATTTCGTGGATGAGAGTTGTTGTATCATACAGAACTACAGATAAATATCAATGTATAGTATATATAACTAACTAACTAACTAACTAACCATCACGCCATTTCCCCAGAGGGGTAGGCAGAGAGGATAGAACGCCACACCACTCTGTCCTGGCACACTTCCTTTGCTTCCTTCACATTCATACATCTTCTCATGCACGCACGTCGATTATTCCGACTTTTCACATGACCACTTTCAAGAATTCTACATATTACTTCCATTATATTGTACCTCCTATGTAGATACAAATATATGATTTTTTTGTACAGCTTACCTGTAAAAAGAATCACCATTCGCCACTGGAATATACTAAACTGAACTAAACTAAACAAAGTTAGTGCTTCAAATATAAATGTTATGTTTTGTTTTGAATTGTTCACAATAAAAATACTGACTTTTACTAGACCTAACTTAATATTTAAATTGTTTTTTTATCCTTCTGCTTTCTTCTCCATCCCCTCTCCTCTTTTCATAGTAAAGTGTCAATTTTTATTTTGTTAATCTTTGTTTTCAATTTTTGTATAAAATTTTAAGATTCAATATGCCCATGTATTTATAATTTTCTCAAACTGAGCGGTTTGGTTAGGTAGGAAGAAATTGCATTAAGGCAATATGCCCGCCCTTATATGTTAAATTGTATATGTATATAAAGTGTCAAATAAACCAAATAAATAAATATCTAACAAAAAAGTCATTTTCTAACTACCGAAAACCCGTCACAGCATTTGTACCTTTGTCCGTCACAACATTTTGTGGCGTGTTTGTTGAAGTGAACTTTGTGTTTGATTAATTAAACTTGTTGGGAAATAATAATAAAGGATTTGAATTTATTGTTATCAAGAGAAACAAAAAAGTTTGTCGCGATGTTATACACTGCCGAGAATCAGGCTAAAACTTTTAACTTATTAATTAGACACACATTCCCAACATGTACTTTTTTTCTGTGAAATAATATAAGTATTTTATTTACTTTTTTACTTTTTGGACAAAATGTTATTTGTACATTGGCAATTTCTTCTAACCTACCAATAAAATAAAAGATAAACTTTTGTAATTCGAGTTTAAACATATTCAATTGAAAATAAAGATAAAAATTATATATAAAAATGGAAATAAATTATAATGTATTTGTATAAAAATTACATTAAATCAATACTCACTCAGTGGGAAAAGGGAAAAAAAGAGGAAAAAAGTAAGAGGAAAGGTGGAGAAATTAAGAAAGAGAAAGGAGATGTTTCTTCTGACGTGATTTAAACAGAGATGCTGAAGTAACATCTTTGATGGTGGATGGGAGATAATTCTACAGTCGAGCGGCGTGGACGGCAGAGGCACACTGTATGAGTTAGAGAAGAAAGAGAAATTGTGGATGGGTACTTAGAGAGGGCCTTGAGAATTAGAACGAAGAAGTTAAACTATGAACTGATGAGCGTTGAATTTTTTTACGCAGGTATATAGGAGCGTTTATGTTTATGTGAAGCCCTGGGCTCTTTTTTAGCCCTTCAGTGACCACAAATAAAGCTCGTTAGCTTTTTACGATAGTGAAACGCTTAAAATCTTTAGTATAATATATTTTAATTTTTTAGTTTTAATTAACGAGAAATAGACCATTTCGTTCATGTAGTTTTCATTGAAGTCCCTAGACTGGATTTGAAGAGTCACATATAATATTTTATTTTTATTCATCAAAAAATCAAGATACGCCGCAGATAAGAATTTTAAGAATACCGATATCTTAACTGAGACAATGAAAATATCTTTAATTGACGTAATCATTGTTTATAATTGGATAAAATATGAATAAATAACATTTATTTTTATTTTTAAGTGGGAGTTGTTTTTTTTTCTTTCTTGCACTAGGATTATATTTACTGCAATACATATGTTATTTCTAAATGCTCTAACTGTTGTGTAAGAGACTGGTTAGATAATCGGCTGTGGCGTCATATTTATTTATTTTATTGGGAAAACAAACAGTATGTACAGAAATATTGACAATTTCTTTCCAAATTAGTATAGGACACTCATCCACACACCAAAAAAATTGTTGACACTTATGACAATTAATTAAATTATGTTAAATGTTAAAGAAAAGAAATGAAATAATATGAGTTTATTGTGTATAATAGTAAAATTAGTTAAATATCTGCTTTTCTCAAAACTTCTATTATTTTTGACCTAAATTTACATACATTGTCACTAAAAATATCAGCCGCAAATCTATTATTATATTGGTCGCATGTTATAGGTATTGTAGATTGTTTCAAATAGTTTGTTGACGTATTTCCCGTGTAAAACAGAAGATTTTGTCTTGTCGGTCTAGATGGCATACGGAATGGAAGTCTTTCAAGAAGATTAGTACAATCAATTTTTTTATTTATTTATTTGTATTAAAATAACTATTTTCTCATTATTCTTCGATTTTTAAGAGAGTTTATTCCATGGTTCTGCATACTTTCAGCATAGTTAGAGAAGTTAATGCTTAACCGGTAGTCGACCTGCTTGAAAAAATTGTTGGACCCTTTCTAGTATATTATTACTTATATTATAGTAAGGTATGCGGACGATGCCGTGCTTCTTGCTAGCAGCAAAGAAGACCTGCTATTCTTGGTAACAAAAGTCTACGATGTATGCAAGAAAAGCGATTTGCTTATGAATGTTGATAAATCGAAAACGATGGTTTTTGAAAGGGATGAAAATATAACTAAATGTGAGATCAGTGTAAACGGAGATATTCTGAATCGGGTAGAAGAATTTGTGTACCTTGTAAGTATGTTTACTAGGGACGGAAAGGTCGAGAAAGATATTGAAAGGAGGGTGAGTGCCGAGAACAGGGTGAACGGTGCACTGAAATCTACTTTGGCAAACAATTGTTTATCGCAGGAGGCTAAACTAGCAGTTCACAGCGGAGTTCTAGTACCAACTCTAATGTATGGGAGTGAAGAATGGAATTGGAAAAATGATGATGAAAGTAGGTTGAATGCTGTCGAAATGCGATCCCTCAGGCGAATGTGTGGTAAAACGATGAATGATAGGTGCACAAATGTCGAGATCCGTGAAGTGTGTAAGGCTGAGACATGCATTATCGACAGAATCAAGAAAGGGGTGCTGCGTTGGTTTGGACATGTAGAGCGAATGGACAGCGAAAGAACGGCTAAAAGGATCTACGGTGCAAATGTTGATGGATGCAGAAAACGAGAAAGACCGAGACAGACATGGCACGATCAAGTCCATCAAATACTTGAAGATGGACATGTCAAAAGTAGTAATAATCAGCGTGCGTGCATGAGAAGATGTATGAATGTAGAGGAAGTGAGGTCTGTTTGCCAAGATAGAGTGTTATGGCGTTCTATCTTCTCTGCCTACCCCTTCGGTGAAACGGCGTGATGGTTTGTTTGTTTGTTATAGTAAGGTGAAAAATTCTCAAAATTGATTATTAAAAAGAAAACCACAGACAGAAAACTCATTCAGAAGAAACCTCAACTGAGATAAATAAATTATTCGACATTTACAGATGATTTACTTTTAAGCGATCACTTGCATGTTAGATTCAAAGGTCTATTAGTATGTTTACAAAAAATACAAAAAATACTAAGAGTCCCGTTACAAACATCTACTGAAGAAATGTTCCACAAATCACAACTTATGACACCAAACGAATTAAACCTACGATAAAACAAAACTCGCTTACAGATTCAAATATTATTCTTACTCAAACGAATGACATAACCCCAACAATACAACACATACAAATAATATAATCACTAGATCTTCAACTTCTTCTTCTTCACGTGTCATGTCGGGTCCCCCCGACGTTGACGATCACTTGGGAGAAAACTTCCCTATCCTGAACAGTGCGAAACAGCTCCTCCACAGTTCTTATCCTGGTCCATGCTCGGATGTTCCGAAGCCAGGAAAGCTGTTTTTTTTCCAACCCCTCTACGTTCCTCAATCTTTTCCTTCATGACAAGCTGAAGTATGGAATATTTATCACCTCTCAACACATGGCCAAAATATGAGTTCTCTATTAGTATTGGCTCTACATAATACTTTATTGTTGGTTATCATATCGGTTCAAGATATTCTTAACATTCTACGGTGGATTCACATTTCAAATGCTTCAAGGCGGTATATAATATTAACTTTTAGAGTCCACGCCTCTACACCGTACAGTAAGACAGGCCATATATAACATTTGACCATTGGTTGTCTCAGCTTAAGGTTTATATTATCGTCACAAAGAAGATTTTTCATTTTGTTAAATCCTGTTCGGGCTGCTTCTATTTTGCATTTTATCTCAATGTCGCGGTCTAGATTTTCTGTAATGATACTGCCTAAGTACCTTAGATCTTCAACACAAAGACAAATCGAACAATTCTAAACTAATACCGCTTTCGTACAAAGGGATCTTGAGTATTATGCAATTAAAATCTATAACCTACTTCCACTGCCCATTAAAACAGTTTGTAACAAGAAAATGTTCAAAAAGGCCATAACTAAATGGATAATGGAGCTAGGTAGAAGTAAAATTAATTGTCTCATTCGCTTAAACCAATATTGAATCAACTGTTCCACGTGTTTATGTTATGTTTTTGTTATTTTATTGTGCGTTTTATAATTTAAATAATAAAAGTGTACATAAATTAAATATAAACTTAAATACGTAGTGTTTAAAACTGTCTAAACATTTTGTTAATTATTTCTCTATATTAGGTTTTCTTTATTTACTCTCACAAGTAAAAATATTTTTTAAATAGTATATTATTAATTGTCTTTGGCACGGGTAACCCCAGTGAGGTTACATGATTTTTTTATTAGTAATCATTGTTTATGATGTGAAAAAAAAACAAATAAATACAAGAGCGTATAATGTGACGCGTTTCGACTTAATTGTCACATTATACACTCTTGTATATTAAAAAAAAATACAAGTAGAATTAAATCCAATAAAAGTATTTTATTTTGGATGCCTTACCAAATAGAAATATTGTTGGCAATTCACAACATTTTCAGAAGTTTAAGAATCCGCGCTCGAGAAGTTTGGCCAGCAAAATTTATTTCTGACAATAGAGAGCTTTTCGGGAGGAGTAATCTTCTTAATGAAGCCCTTATTTGACCCATTTAAACTACGAGATTAATATGAGAAGTTTATTTGAAAAAACTCCAATAATAATGACAACATTTATTATTATTTATTTGGACTGGAGTGCGGAAAAAATTTTAGCCTTGCTTAACCATTCCAACGTGCAGTTTTCAGATTGGGAAAGCGTCAGAAAATATTTATTCAAATACCTTTTAACCAAATCAATGTGGTGCAAAGCCAGCCATCTAGAATTCAGTATAAAAAAATGTAAGGTAATATCTTTTTATAGAATTAAAAAAACCTATCTCCTTTGATTACAAAATAGAAAACATTAGTTTAGATGTATTTTTAAAAAATATTTTATTTATTAGGGATATCAACAGTAATACATGTAAAAAAAATATAACAAACAAAATGTACAGAGAATAAAACCAATTACAGATATCCACAGAAATATATTAAATACTCGTACAATACATACATTAACATATTACAACATAGATGAAGAACATTTAAGAAAAAGTATTATGGAAATCTAGGCATCTACAGGGCTTATGACCTGTCAATGGCTGGTTTAAGTGGCCACTTTACACACTGTGTAATATTTACTATTTTGCCCACATTTGAACATCCATATTCCTTCAATTCTTTCGTCAGTTGATGTTTGTGAAGTTAAAGAGTTAAAACCTTTATTGTTGCAAACAAATTTAAATGTCAACTAATTGCTCGTTCCATCTCGATACCGGACTTTGAGTCCCATGAAATTGGGACTCATGTCTCAAATAATGTGTAACTACATGTATGCAAATAACTATTTTTAAAATAAATCGTCTGGCACCGCGTATCCTCTAAACCTCTAAATTGAATACAAAATATCAGCGCCGCGAGGAACGAAAATTAATTTAAATTTACCATTTTCTATGAAAATTTTAATATTTATAGACGTTTTTTTGGTTTAACAGCTATTTTGGCTACTTGAACCATTATTTATTTTTAAATTTAAATATTTGCTTTCTTATGATTTACCCAAATAATTATTCAATTTTCAACGAGTTCAAAATACCTCACTATGAAGTACATTGAACAGAAGTGAGAGGGAGTGATAGTGTCTCCGCTGTCTAATTTTGAGCCATTTCAGTTGCCTACGATGATCAGAAATGTACATTATGTTATACGTATTATTATTATATGGTGAGAAATTTGGGCTCAGCTTAAATATTAGACATTTGGATACATATTTTGCTAATTTTTAAAACATTTTCTTTTTTTTAAATGTATGTATGTAATTTTACGACTTTATCTTACACTCTTTTAGCTATGTATATTTTGTAATTTTTTAATACTTTTTCATACTCTTTTTTGTATTATATCAAATTCAGTAAAAACATAAGACAAAAATAGTTCTTAAAGATAAGCAACAAAAAGAAATCATCCCCTTCTATTTACCGAGGTATTTTATGCATACAGAACCTTCCAAACAAACCTACATGACGGTGTAACATTATTTCTTAACACAGAAATCACCAATAATTTTAATATTACGACAATAACATTTTACTACTCAAATGTAGTTCATATATGTTTTACTAAAATTAAAAAAGATATCCCTACAACCCTCACTACCCACTATACATTGATCAAGGTCTCAAGATAGTAAATCTTCATAAAAAATTACACTAATTTATTAAAGATACTATTTTTTAGGAAATATTGAGTTTTTTTGTTCTTTTATGTTATTTTTTTGTTTCTTTTATTTAAATACTATGTATTTTTATTTTGTACGTGATGTAACGTAGAATTGATAAAATCGTGTTTACCTACGCACAGACTATGTCTATGTGGATTTTTCTCTGATTATTTAATTTTGTTTTATGTTGTTTGTATGCTATGTACTGTAAGGAAAAAAATAAATAAATAAAAAATTCAAAAATAAATAAATAAATAATTGAATTCAAAAAAATGTAAACTGAATTTATCAATAAGCAATTTGTACAAGATTTCAGTTGGAAAGGTTAAAAAAAACATAAGTTAAATATCAATCATATATCAACTTTAAAATACCTAAATTTTGTAAATGGCTAGAATTTTAATTCCCTATGCAATTAGTAACTGAAAGACGTGTTGTAATCTTACTCCTTTTTATTATTCATTTTATTATTATTATTATTAAATATCATTAATACACTTAATTTATTTGTCAATTTTAAAAATGTGTAAAATGGGGGCTGAATTTCTAACTGTCTAACTGACGTCCTGTAATCCAGCTCCTATCTTTTATAATTTTTAATTGATCTTAATTGAAAACGAGGATCTAGAATCCCAACCGTCCATGCGCTCTGTAACTGCAAGACGAGCTGGGATATTTATTTACTGCAGCGCCCTTAAGGTAGTTTTCACAAAAATGGCGCTTCATAAATTATCCAACTATGTATATATATATATATATATATTTTTTTTTTATATAACATTTTTTTCCTCCCAGTCATTAAAGGACATAGAAATAAAATGTGACTTAGATCTCCAATGCCTTCACATTTGCAGGCACTGGAGTCTAAAATTTCAATTTTAACTCTTGTGTGGCTGTAATGGATGGAAACCGGATCTGGAAAGCCAAATTTGTATAACTATGCTGGATATTAATACAAAAAATATTTATCCTTGCTATGTGCGGAATGAATGCCCGCAAATTCAGCAACACATTTGTATAAGATAGAGAACGAAGATATAACTCATAACAAGGAAGACAAAGAGGCTGTTCTGTGTCGGGTGTTGTGTAAAACATATTCAGTGAATTCAGTCTTCAGTCGGTTGATGACGGTGATGAGAAACGCCCGCGCGTACAACGAACGATCTAATTATGACTTTTAATTTATTTTGCTATTACAGGGCTAAATTATATGTTTATTTTGAAAAATTATGGAAAAGAAATTATTAAACAGTATGTCTATGTTTTTTTTTCAAATGTCTGAACTTTAGCATATTCCGTCTTTTGCTAGTGGTAACACGATGTTACATCACCGCGCGCAAAGGGATTATTTACCACAGTCTTTTAAGAGTTAAACAAATGGGATGGAGTGAAATAGTGGCCAGACCTGATGCGGCGAAAGGAATATTAGGTTGGATATTACTTTAAAATGTTCCTTTGACTTTTTAAAGAATTTCACTCCGCTTTCCAAGAATCAAAATAAACTTCTCTGATCGAATAAGAAATATCTGAGAAATCCCCCTGTCGTATTTTAAGGTACCGTCTTTGAAACCTCATGTCACCAAAACCATAAAGTGTTTATTCACTAATTCAAAAATCGCTTTAAATTTTCACCGATAGATGCCGCTGGTGGAGTATCCAGTTCGATTTTCACACTTCTGTTAATTTTTGTACATTAGGGGATATTTTTGGATGTGTATATTTTGTTCAGAGACGACAGCAGAACAAAACGTCAGAACCGAATGAGATTCGCCTTTTTATTATCGCCCGCTTTTTACTGCCTCAAAATACACGTAGTTATGCAAAAATCAGCCACACATAAAAATGTGAAACTGAGTTAACATCACTAAAGCCCGGTTGTTTGATCGTTAGTAATAGTAAAAAATCTGTAGTAATAGTTAAAAATTGACGAAATGGGTTGTTTCATCTATAGTTACTAAAGGTGGATAGTAAAAGTCTTTAACCATTAGTTAAAATTTTAACTCGCCAATGTTGGCGAGTAAAACGTTTTACTATAGTAGAATAATCAAGATGGCGTCATTTTTTGACGTTTACCAGTTGTCGTTATTTGCTCACGTCTCTCAGTATTGCTTTTATTTACGAATACGGAATGGATTACGCTTATTATGATCAATATAAATTGGAGGGTTCTTTCAATGATAAAATTTTGTACTTATTGTCAAGAAAACGAAAACAATTTGGCAGTAATATTTCACCAAACCTCGGACGGAAAATTTTGTGTCAGTCAAATCTTGTATTTAAAAAAATAATAATTCTGTTAAAGTTTTAAAAAATGTTTTACATATTTTAATAAATTATAAATAATGGCGTGAACAAAGAACATATTTATATTATTTTATATTCCTTCATTATAACATTCCAGAGCTAAAATTTGCTATCTTGTTGGATTGACAGTATTTTAGTTGTCATTTTTTTATTTTATCATTCTTGCTTTCAAATAAAATATTATAATATTGCTATCGTAACTCGGATTTTATTTCATTAAATTGTTTTTAAAAAAAAATAATTGTAAGATTATGTTTACCGATGTTATTTCGTTGCGTTTACTCGGTACCCATGCCATGTTGTCACGTGGTTTAATTTGTTCGGTGTTTTGACGTTTCCAAAGTCACATTCCACAGTGTAAAGCTCGGGTTTCCTAGGACAGCGGTGCCCGTATTTTAACGGCCGTAGTGAACATTGATGCGGTTGACAGCCGTCGTAACGGTGACTAGACAGTGGTTTCCTATAAAAATGGTGTTGATAACACCGTTGAAAAATAGAACCACTCTCTAGTCACCACTACGACGGCTGTCCACCGCATCACCGTTCACTACGGCCGTTAAGATACGAGCACCGCTGTCCTAGGAAACCCTAGCTTAACCATTTGTAAAAAATGAATAAAGAACAATATTCAATTTTTGAGCTTTGGAATCGAAAAACTAGTGGTTACATTTCACTTTCATTTCACATTACACAGTCTTTTAAGAGTTAATGAATTTATAAAATTAAAATACTTGCGTATTTATGCAAATTAATTTATTTAAGAGGACTAAATTTCTAAAGATATTTATCTTCCCATCAGCATATATACGTACTGCATATATACGTAAGATAGCGTACTATGGGTTTTTTCTGCTGATCGATAAATGGGATTTTGTGTTCAACACTATTTTCCGAAGGTAATTTTTACAGTTTTTTTTATGAAAGCGGACTGATTTTTTTTTTGCAGAACACAAAATAAACCGCTCTTGACCAGATAACATCAAAATCCCTTTTTCTCTTTTTTAATTCAGGACTGGCTGCTTTTTGCATATCTACGTTAAATTATCCGAAATTCGGGAGTAAAGAATGAATGGAAACCAATTTTCGTGGCTGTAGTCGCTAACAAAGAGTTTTTTACTGTGCTTTTATCCTCCATGACTTGGAATAATTCATCCGTAAAGCTACTGTATAATCTCTTCATTCAGACAAAATAAATATGTGTATTTTTATTAAAAAATATGCTTTGCTTAGCGTAAACAAAAAAACGTATCAAAAATAGATTTGGAAATGATCATCCCCCTGCTTAGATTCGAAATAATACTTATTATACCTATAAAGAAGCATTCATGTTTTTTTATAAAACTTCTTGATGGACGTTCATTGTTATTTATTTAATTTACATATTTTGTTTTTTTCCTTTACTTAATTAATCTTATTTTTCTTCTTCAGCCTTATTCTCTCCACTGCTAGCTGGAAAAAGGCCTCTTCTACACGTCTCCATTCATTCATATCACCCGCTTTCATCATCCATGTTTTACTGGCTATTTTTATTTTTTTATTTTCTTTTATTCAGGAAACATACATCACGGTTACATAGTTTTATATTTTACACAGTAAGACTTAACTCTAATGGACCAGTGTCTAATGGACCAGTGAAGTTCCCATATTGTATTATAATTAAATTATGTAAGGTTATCAATGAAAGTACAAAAAAGGGAAGGAAAATAAAACATAGATGGAAGTTGTTTAAAAATTAAAATTAACGTAAAAAATATATTTAAAAGTTTGTAGTTAGTATTTACAAATGGAAATTATCTTAAAAATGAAGAAATTTTTTTGTTAAAAGTAATTAAAAGGTAAGAATTAAAATGAAGAGTGAAAAACATGGAGGCAACTATAGAGTCAATGTCATCGATTTTCCAAAACTTCTTTTTTTTGCCCATGGTCTCCACTTTCTGATTCTGAGTGCCCACCTGCCATCATTTTACCTTGTCAAGAGTCCTGCCCATTGCCGTTTTAATTTTGCTGCACGATTCATGATATCTTCTTATTCATATTTCTTCATTTCTTATTATGTCTCTTAGACATACACCGAGCATCTGTCTTTCCATGGATTTTTGCATGCATTTTAGATTCTGGTTACTTTATATGTTACAGACATGGTTTCTAGTCTGTATGTCGTCACCGGCAATAAACACGATTCGTAGACTAGTCTTTTAACCATACAGGTACTTGTTTATTTAAAAAAATATATTTTTGCTTGCTGAAAGCAATTTACAACATTTATGAGCGGGGGGATGAACGGAGGAGAGTGAGTTTAATAGGTTTAGAGTGACCATTACAGTGGAAAAGTCAGTCATTGGTTATATACAAATATTTAATAACATTAATACATAATTCAATAATAACATTAAGTAAAATGTGTGTCCACAAAATAAATAAAATTATTTATTTATTTACACCTTTTATCAAAAATACAATTTTACGTTCACTTTGTCCAGCTAACAAGGGTACATACCCCGTTCCAAGCTAGGTACATTCTAATATATGATAATAGTTAACAAATTAATAGAGAGCACAGACAAATAAAATATAAACTTACTCGTACACACATTTTGATACATATACATACACATATATATACACAAATGTATACACATATATATATTAATACACACAAATAAACACATGTACATACATACACACGTACATACACCCATGCGCATACACATACATACATTCATAAAACATAGACAATTTATTTATAATCCGAAACTCCATGGTTGCCATCTGTAAATATACATATTTTTTAATTATTTTTTATTTTCATATTTTATTTTCGACATCCAGTAAGAATCTCCAATCCGTGGCATACATCAACTTTTCTGACTCCCTACGACCACTGTCACGAAAGAGCGAGGTCAACACCTTCCGCAACTGGACAACACTCCCGTCTTTCCACGATTCTGGCAAAAGGTTATGGACCTTTTTGCCTGCGTAATTGTGTTGTCTCGATGCCAGAACAGTGTTGACCCCTTCACTTATTATCAGATCCCTATTAGATATCATTGTTTTAAATGCTTTTAATTTTAATACAATATTATTTTGTTGAGCAGATTGTTTTTCTTTAATTTTAATTTACGTTTGGTGATCTTTTTAAATAAAAAAAAAGCCACAACTCACATTGACAATTAATACGTACACTGAACCTTCTTTTACAAGGTTTCAAAATAATACAGTCCAAAAAAAATTTTTTTTTATTCAATAGGAATTTAACAGTACGATATAATGTAAGATTCATAATTTACAATTACATTAATTACATACATAATTTTAATATTTGTTTTGTTATAAATGCTTAAATTTTCTTTATTCAGGCAGATAAAAATCCCGATACGATTTCATGTTCCGGATACGATTCCCGGCAGGTAAAACGTGAAATATTTATTTTAACGCCAATTCACCGCAATATTTCACTGTCCCTGAACTGGTGGTTTTACTTGAAGCGTAAGACTAATCACATTACTTCTACGTAACGAATGATTAAAATGTAGTGCCTTGTTTACCACCTGGTGCAGATAAAGAGATGATAATGACCGTTGTATAATGAATATGAATAATGATAAAATAAAACATAAAAAAATAATTAAGAGACTTTCAATGATATTATATATCACACAAACACTGAAAGCTCCATCGTTTTCAATTCTACCTTAATTCCAAGAAAAACTTTCATCCCTGTTTCAGAATGGAATAAATGTCCATACCATTTCGGTAAATCAGTTTTAGCTTTCAAAGACCTTTGAAGAAAAACGCAAATAAAAAGCGGTACTCGAAATTCAATTTTTTTCAATAAAATACATACAAAAAAAAAGATTTTTTACATTTATTTTATTAACTTATTTTTATTTTTTCTGCCGACCGGTTTCAAAGCTACAAAAGCTTCATTATCAAGGTATAGTTAATCATTTTATCATAATAATTATCCACGAAATTAGCGCTTCAAATATTAAAAAAAAAAACATACAATTTATATGTTTAACAAATAACATGTACATAAAAATAAGAAAATACATATAAGAGACTTTAGTCAAAGAAGAAGGAGAATCCTGCTCCAGGAAACCCTTTCAGATACATGGAACATCGAGAGCGATGGTTTTCAGCATAACGGTAGTCCTGTAGTCCTGTAGTCCAGTAGTTAGGTCATAAGCCTTGTAAATGCCTAGGTGTAAAACATATATGTAAAATGTAAATTGAGTCACTGTTATCAATATGTTTATTTTTTTGGTGATACCGTGTGCGTTAGATTTGTTCCGACGTTTTAGGTACCATTGCAGGAGCCATCTTCAGGGTAAACTGTTTACAGTTACAGTTTACCCTGAAAATAGTTCCTGCAATGGTAGCCGAAACGTCGGAATAAATCCAACACACGCGGTATCACCAAAAAAATAAACATATTGATTATGTTTCATTATTTGTAAACCAAATAAATAAAAAAAAATTGGTAAAATAACATAAAAAAAACAACACATTATACCTTCCTAATTCGTTCCCGGAATCTTCCGTCCTTGTCTTCCTCTGCTATATCTATTTCTGCTCTCCCGGGATCGGAACCCGTGCGACCACTTGAGCGAGTTAATTGACCACCGTGCGCTCGTAACGAATTCCACTGACTAGTCTATCAATCTCTAATTGACCAATACGCAATGTGGCACACAAGGTCAAGTTTATTATGATTTTGGACAATGAAATACACGTGAACTTTGACTCGGGGCGCAATATTTCGCGGTGAAAAAATGTTTGTGAGACTATCGCCAAACGTATTAATTTAAACTGTGATTTGTGTTTTAAAAGTATTCGTAACTAGTGCCAAAAAGTTATTCGATTATAAATATTTCTATTCCTAAAGGAGTCAAACAGGGATGTGTAATGTCACCATGGTTGCTCAATATATACATCGATAATTGTATGAAAGAACTGAAAGATTTAAGAATGGGAGCAAATATGAGTGGTATAACTGTTGTTATTATTTTTATGGATAACTTATATAGCGCCATTTTCATAATAAAATACCTCAAGGGCGCTTTACATAGTGATTCTTTTGTTAAATTAATTTAATTGAAGCAACAATATTTTGAGTTTGTCCAAATTTTTGTAGACAAGGACTGGATTCAACTCCCTGGGGATCTGTTGATGTTTGTGAAGTTAAAGAGCTGAAACCTTTATTTATGCGGGTGAGATTCATCTAATTGAATTATTTCACCTACATACTAGGCAACGCCTGAAAATATTATTTTTTCAATTTCCATACTTCTTCATGGACCTGGTAATTTATCAACAATCAAGAATTGAAGGAATATAGATGTTCAAATATAGGCATAATGGTGAATGTTACACAGTGTGTAAAGTGGCCACTTAAACCAGCCATTGACAGGTCATAAGCCCTGTAGATGCCTGGACTTCTATATTACCTTCTATTAAATGTTCTTCATCTCTGTTGTAATATGTTACTTGAAGCTTTTAAATTTGTAATTTAATTACAACAATTTATTTTGTAACAATGGATTAATATGATAACTGTCGTCTGTATGCGGATGATGCCGCGCTTCTTGCTAGCAGCAAAGAAGACCTGCAATTATTAAAGTCCACGATGTATGCGAGAAAAGCGATTTGCTTATGAATGTTGATAAATCGAAAGGGATGAAAATATAGCTAAATGTGAGATAAGTGTGAACGGAGATATTCTGAATCAGGTAGAAGAGTTTGTGTATCTGGGAAGTATGTTTACTAGGGATGGAAAGACCGAGAAAGATATTGAAAGGAGGGTAAGTGCCAGGAACAGGGTGAACGGTGCACTGAAATCTACTTTGGCTAACAAATGTTTATCACTGGAGGCTAAACTAGCACTTCACAATGGAGTTATAGTGCAAATGTATGGGAGTGAAGTATGGAATTGGAAAAATGATGATGAAAGTAGGTTGAATGCTGTCGAAATGCGATCCCTCAGGCAAATGTGTGGTAAAACGATGTATAATATGTGCACAAATGTCGAGATCCGTAAACTGTGTAAGGCTGAGACATGCATTATCAACAGAATCAAGAAATGGGTGCTGCGTTGGTTTGGACATGTAGAGCGAATGGACAGCAAAAGAACGTCTGAAAGGATCTACGATGCGATCGTTGATGGATGCAGAAAACGGCGGAAGACCAAGAAAGACATGGCACGATCGAGTCCATCAAATAATTGAAGATAGGCATGTCAAAAGCAGGAATAATCGGCGTGCGTGCATGAGAAGATGTATTAATGTAACGGAAGTGAGGTCTGTATGCAAAGATAGAGTGATATGGCGTTCTATCCGTTTGTTGTTGTTGTATATTTCTATTGTTTTCGTAATTGCCAGAAGATCTCTTGAAAGGGGAATGTTTGGGACCAGTTGTGCCAGTTCATTAAGCGTTATTCAGGGTGCACCACGAGAAGGTGAACTAACATTTTACCTCTTTCTAATTATTCTTCTTAGAGCTTCTAATTCTAATGATTTTATTTCCTAAAAATTGTTTTCTGCCACACTCTATAAATAATAATTAAATTTCAATTCGATCCAGTTATTTTTTAAGGGGGTGTTAAAAAAAACTCGGGAGCTTTTTATTTGAGGTATATGTGATTGTAAAAATTGTGTTTTTGTAAAAAAAAAGTGTTTATTGTTTCGTAATGGCGCTAAGGACGGTATTTTCAATATAATCAAATACTCATCTTCTGAGCAACATCCTTCAAGACAGTTATGGTTTTGCGTTTTAGAAACGTCAAGTGTTTAAAGTGGCCAAAATGGATGAAAAATATGGTAAAGAATATAGAAGACTAAGGAGACTAACAAGTGATCTGGAAACACGTCAAGTTTCAGTAAGTCCAGAGTAAAATCATTTTGTATTTTTTTTGTCATTACTTCTCATTCCTTTTACCTCTAATATGTTTTATTTATTTAATCCAATACAGAATATAAATAAATAGTTTACAAAAGAAAATGTTTATACAAAAGGTACATTCAATATACTTTCCTTTTTATTTATGGATGTAGCCACTCCACTGGCCCACAGGCACGTTTCGGAGTGTCAGTGTATTATTTATTTTATACATAATAAATAGTACATACTTTCACATCAATAGTTGTGCAAAAATTCAAAAGCAATATGAGAAAAGATTCTTTAACATACGATACCTACATTAGTTAAATGAGAAAAGACTTTCAAGAACTTAAAATTATATTCTGATATAAACATATTCCTCAGCTTCCTGTTTAGTCCTTTAGCAATCTATTTGTGGACTAGTGTTTTAAAAGGATTGTTTTTCATTTTTTTATCACTTATTAATTTCAATGTACCAAAAAGGGTGACTCGACAAACCTACCAATACTGTGGCAACAATACTTCGACTTCATATGGTAAAAATGCAGTCATCAATAGACTTCACGCTCTAGGCAATAAGTACCAAGACGTTGGTGACTCATTGCATGTTAAGTTTAGTTTATATAGGACGGCCCTTCACCTGTATTTCATGGGTAGGAGAAACTAGTACCTGATGGTTCTAGATAACATTTTTTTTATCAATTGGTATTCTTCAAAATTGTTTAAATTTTTTTATTAGTGTTTTTTTTTTCTTTTCTTTTCTTGATTTTATTTAAAAGTACAAAATATTTATCTTATCAATTTTTTTTTATCAGTATTTATTTATGTGTATATTTATATTAGTAGTAGATTTAAATAATAATACATGTAATTTAAAAAAGAAAAATCTTCATTTAGTGTTATTCAAAATCGTTTTTTTTTTTTTTATTAATATGTGTTGCTTTCTTACTTTTTTTTCTCTTTTTTTTTACAGGTTTAAAATATTTCTATCACCAAATATCTAATTTTATAATAATAAGGGATAAGTGCCGTTTATTTCAATAAAATAAAATAAAAATAAAATAAAATTTTACTCACCAATGTGTCCATACTTAAAAAGTTGTACAGCTTAGGGGCCAAAAAATTATAGTGCCTTTGTCCGTAATATGTTTTTTTTCTTTGGGAGCAGAAGTATTGTTTTTTGTCTTTGTTTGTATTCAACGCCATTTTCCTGTCGAAAGTCTAGTTAAAAGGGTATTATAATATTTTTTATGGTTTCATTCATGCTAAAAAAACATTATTTTGTAATAGAACTTGAATCCTGGATGAGTGTTGTCGATTCGATGGCTGCTCCCAGGTAAAAATAAGAAAACCGAGTGGAGATAAGACCGCCTCGCTATGAAGTGTTTCAAGGTGGACATATTTTTTTTTTTTTTTTTTGCACCACAACAGGCCAGAAGGCCCAATTACAGTGGTGAATCACATCACAGAGCACCTAGGCTTGAGAAAAATCACATTTTAATTTTTTTTGTGTTCTCACCGGGAATCGAACCCGGAACCTTCCGTGCGTGAGTCAAGCGTCTTGACCACTACACCACGGAGGCCGCCGTTAACGCCTGTTAATGTTCATGGGTTCGATTTCTGGCAGGGTGGGCGGGAAATGTTAACTTTAAATGTTATTTAAACTAAAGTTTTTTATTGTTCCTGAATTGAAACGTTTGTCTGATTTTTTTGCCATCCAATCATACCAATAAAGCTTCTTGGTTTAGTTTTACTTTTTATTATTTTGACCAACGAGCGCTTTCGCCTAAGTATGCATCTTCAAGACTGGTGATCGCCTATGGATTAAAAAATGACAAATCTAATTTTGCAACACACTTAAACTCGCTTAACTATACTTTTGACAGCGAAAACAATATTAAATTACTACATTTTGAAAACAAAGGGAAAAAAATAGGTAAATAAGAATCATTAGAAATTGATAGAATTAAACTTAATGCAGTAATAATTAACCAGCAATTGGAAGTATCCAACTCTCCTTTATTTTATTTTTTTATTTAGCCGTGTACACACGTGTTATAATAACCACGCGCTGTGTCCCGGTTCCGTGTTTTCACGTAGTTCACCAGCAGCGACAAAGTACTAATAAAAGTCACTGGATGTCAATAAAATACACTTTTTTGAACAACTGGTAAATCACGTGAAAACACGGGACCGGGACACAACGCGTGGTTAAGTAATCACGTATCCAGGATACAAAGTGTGAACCATGGAGTTTTATCAAGAAATATCAACAAAAAACATCAATATTATTCTAATCATACGCTGCATTTTGTTTACCAATGCAGTTCTCTATGCTCTACCCGGTGCGTTAAAGGAAATAATGATGAAGATACATAGTCCGCCTCGTAGTCTAATTCTCGATGCATTTACCTACCATGCGAGAGGTTTCGGGGTCGATTATCGAAATGGTTGACAAGAAATATTTGTATAAAAGGCGTTTTTACACTGAAACATTCCGTAGTCCTTGGGACGTGCACCGGAAGCGTCAATCACCTTACCTTCGTTTAACAGATAAAAGAAATACCATGCTTTTGGATCTAAACTGTTGCAACAGAGAGGGAAAACACTTTTAAGAAGAAAATATGGAAGTCCAGGCCTTCACAGGGCTTATGACTTGTCGTTGGCTGGTTTAAGTAGCCACTTTACGCACTGTGATTCACTTGTCGGCCTCGTGGTATAATGGTTAGCGCGTTTGCCTGCCATGCAAGAGGTCTCGGGTTTGATTCCCGGCATGGTGAATATGAAATATTTATTTTAAAGGATGTATTTACACTAGAATATTTCACAGTCCCTGGACTGGTACCCGAAGCGTAAGACTGATTATCTTACCTCCATGTAATATAAATGATCAATATACGCTGGTGGTGTACCAATGCAGTGTCCTATGCACCATTAGGTGCGAAAAGGGAATGGTGATGAAAATGTAACATTTACCATTCTGCCTATGTTTAAACATCCATATTTCCCCAACTTTTCTACTTCTTCCATATTTTCTTCTCATACGTGTTTTCCATCTATGTTGCAACAAATTTAGATCTGAATAACTCCCTAGGGAGGAAATCCAGCCTGTCTGCAAACATTTGGACATACTCAAAACACTGTCGAAAACCATGTATTTGGTTTACCAATACGCTTATGCCTCATTAGGTGCGGAAAGTAATATGAAAGTTTTCATTTAAAAAAAAACATTTTTTTTATTTTAATAGTATAATTATACATGTTTTAAATTAAAAAAAATAAATCACTTGTTATATTTTTACTAAAACAAAAATTCCACCAAGCCACTTTCTGTAGCTTGTTGGTGAAGATTATATTTATACTAACTTAGTAATATTATTTACATTTATAAAAACAATAAATAACAGATAAAAATTAACAGTCGGAAAGATCAGAATAAACATGTTTATACAAATAATAAGATATAAATTTATTTTTTAAATACAAGATATATATATGAAAAATTAAAATATTTACAACTAAGCTACTATTCATTTATAAACTTTTGATCGAGTAGAGATCGAGTTATTTTGCTCTTGTTACAATGTGAGTTAAATTTAAGTTCTTTTGGTAATAAATTAAAAATTCTAGGTACTAAATATTCGAGAGTTCTATTTCCAAACCTATTATATACTTTGGGTACTACCAAGCCATCATTAGACGTGAAGCGTGTATTATTGTATGTTTGAGAGGAAACTTGAATGTATTACTATTAAATAGTTCCAAAATGATGCAAAGCCACAGTAGTCCCCGAACAGGCAGAATATTTGTAACATAAATCGTCATCTAAAAAGGTTTAAGCATTAAATCTTCGCAGTCCCAATCCTGGGAATTGGTTTGCAGCAATGTCCTGCATCTCGTCCTCCATCGGTCTCTACTCTCTGCAGCCCTTTTCAGCTCGACATATGAGGCGCAGTTCATATCCTCGCTCACTTGCTCCAAATACTCCCGTCGGGGGGCTCTCTGTTATTTGTCCCTTCGGACATTCCGTCTATTTGTCTCATGCAGGAAACCCTCATGGCGCATAATGTGGCCGATCTATTGGGCTGGCCTTTCTGAGATGGTTTTAATTAGGTGCCTCCCTTTTTCTATTCTGCTAAGAACCTCGTCATAAGTGATGTGGTCTCTCCAGGAAATTACCAATATTTTTCTGTAGCACCACATCTCAAAGGTGTCTAGTCATTTTTTTATCTCTTTTGATAAGGCACCATGTCTCACAACCGTACATCAATATGCTCCAAACATATGTCTTGGCAGGTTGCTTGCGGAGTTTTAGGTTTATATTATTTGACTAAAAAAACTTTGATATTTTTTTTAACGCAAGACGTGCTTGGTGTATGCGACAGCTGACTTTTCTTTTTGTTATCCCATCCCTAGTGATCCTGCTTCCAATCTTTGTTCAATTCTCTCACCTTATCAAATGACTTTCTCAGATTCTATTAAGAGAATTCAGAATAAATTTCTTAGATATATTAATTTTAAGATGGGTTTTTCTACTAATCAATTAAATTATAACAAAATTTTAGACTCTCTTAAATTAACTAAATTGCAAGAACGAAGAACATCGACCGATCTTATGACTTTATATAAAATAATAAAACCAATGTTTGATACCCCTGATCTACTGAAATTGATTTCATTTTATGTACCACCTAGATTAAGCAGAACATCTACAATATTTTATTGTCAAAATTCTCGAACGGTAGCTCAATATAACTCACCTATTGTTAGATTACAGAATACCGGGAATGAATATGCATCACATTTTGATATATTTAGTTTATCTCTGCCTAACTTAAAAAATAAAGTGACCAACATATTTTTATCAAAAAGAGCAAATCATCTTCAGAAGATTGGGTTGGAATAGTTATAATTTGATTGATTAATGTATTTTGTTATTGTATAATTTCTTTAAAATATGTATGTATTTCAAGTAATTAATAATATGTACAGTACGAGTATATTAATATTTCATACTCGATTTTTTTTTTTTATATTTTTATTTCTAAGCACTCTTTATACCACATATATGTAAATGGCAGAAATGCCGTATATAAATAAATAAATTAAATATTTTGTTCTGAAATCCACTTCGGAACAAAAAGCAAGCCTCAATCCAATTTTAAAATGCATTCGCTTTTTCGAAACACGTTTGTTTTTTCAGTTTAATTACTTTTTCGGGCTCGGGGATTTGAAAACAAAATACTTGTTTTTCCATCTGATGCATTTTTCCGGAAAAGTTTCCCACATTTAAAATACAGATTAAAATATGCATACATTATAAAATGCACTACCTAGATTTTCTGTTGGAAAATTTCTACCTCTACGATTCAATGTAGATTTCTTTAGAAATTCTCTGGAATATCATATAAATTTTATTAATGCGATAGAATCTGGGCCGTGGTCTACTTTTGAAGATCTTTGATCTAAACGTAACAAGGTTGGATTCTACTTTAAATTTGGAAAATAAACATTGATAAACATGTAAAAGTAGAAGAATCTTTTAGTATTAAACAATGTATTAAATATGTTTATTTTTATAATATTATTTATTTATGTATTTATTACGCAGTGCCTTTTACTTTACAAAGACACATTAAAAACAAATATTAACACTTCAAAAATCCAATTAAAGTGTATAATGTTGCATAAATACTACAACACAGCAGTTTTGTATAAAGAATATCCTTAGATATAAAAAAAAATAAACAATGGGTGCATACGAAATTTTAAAATGAAAATTATTTATTATTTTTTTCTTTAAGAGGTAGAAAATATAAGTATATTAAATACAATAAAATTCTTTTATGTCTCAAAAATCAAAAATAGTAATAATAAACACAATTAAAGTAATTAAAATAATGAGTTTACACGTAAATATGGTACACAATAGTACACATACAAAAGTAAACAAAGAAAGCATTATTATCTAACAAATGGTGCGACATCAATTGTCTTCAACTTAACATTGACAAATGTAAAATAATATCTTTCTCGCGACGAAAAAAACCTTTACAATTCAACTACAAACTAAAAAATACTTCCCTTTCAATGGTTTCGTCAATTAAGGATCTTGGCATTACTTTAGATAGTAAACTCTCCTATCGTGAACACATTGATAATATTGTAAACAAATCTCTCAAACTTCTCGGTTTTATCAATAGAGTGACGGCGGACTTAAAAAATTTTAATACCATCAAAACTCTTCATTGCTCACTAGTTCGACCTCATCTAGAATACGCTTCTCCTATTTGGTCTCCATTCTACAGGACTCATATTGACCATATCGAGTCTGTCCAATACCGCTTTTTAAGAAAAGTGGCATGGTTGCTCGGATTACAAAGGGGTAATTATTTTTATTTTGAAATAGAGCAATCTCTTAATCTGTCTTTATTGGAGAGACGTAGAACTGAGATGGACCTTATATGCATTTTCAAAATACTTAATGCTTTAAGTGATATCCCATCTCTGTTGCAATCAATTTCTTTTCATGTTCCCAACCGTGTCACCAGAAGTCAAAATCTGCTATTTATAAAATCTTCTAAGAGCAACTTTGGTTTTTATGCCCCAATGTCCAGAATATGTAGATTAGTCAATTCATCACACGACTTGGAATTTTTTGGAATAGATCTTCCGGCTTTTCGTAGATCTCTTCGCGACTAAACAGTGTGGGATGAAGTTGGATTGACATGGTTTAGCTCAAAGTTTTTGGTCTTTCGTTTTTTTAAATATATTGTATACTATTATTGTTTTGCCCTTGTTTGTCTTTGCTAAATAGTTTTATGTTCTTTTTGTTCAGTTTCTTGCATTTATGTTTCTTCATGTAACTGTTGTAATTGGCTTAGGCCGTATATATATAATAAATAAATAAATAAATGTAAATTACCGTTCACCATCTTTAAAATGATTGAATCGAGTTGATTTAAATAAACTACTAGCGAACCCGACAGACGTTGTCCTTCCCAAACGTTGGCTTGCCTGCTATTATCTTGGAAAAAGACTTTTCATTGATAAGAAGGTAACAAGGTACTTGTTTGTGATTAAATTCCAAAACTAAAAATTGTTAATGTTCAAATATTGAATTTAAGCAGGTACCTAGGTACTTGTTTATGCTTGAATTCCAAAACATAAAATACATATTTTTTTCGAATTTGGCATTCTTTTTGCAAACGTCAAACTCTGATCTTCTCACCAACAGAGGGGTGTATTTATGTAAGAATACGATTTTTTTTAATGTATTGAAATTGGCGGCCTCCATGGTGTAATGGTCAAGACGCTTGACTCACGCATGGAAGGTTCCGGATTTGATTCCCGGTGAGAACACAAAAAATAATATGAAACTTTTCTCAAGCCTGGGTGTTCTGTGATGTAATTCACCACTGTAATTGGGCCTCCTGGCCTGTTGTGGTGCAAAAATAAATGAAATAAACTCAATATGTGGAAACATATTTTTTATCGCACCGTGTATAACTGTTATGTATGTCCTTTAAAGCGCCTCTTCACGCTGACCAAAACGCTGGCAAGCGGGTAGCGATGGCTCTTTGTGGCTGTCAAAGCTAACAACGCGCTGGCACATACGCTGGCGTGCGACCCCTCTATTGTCAGATTTTCAACACAGATCAAATGGCGCTGACCGAACGCTGGTGATCACATCCACATCTTGGCCCATCTTTAAGGAAGCTACGAACCACCGGAAAGAGCGCACGCAATTTTTTGTAATTATTCGCTTATTTTTCTTTTGTTTTCCACAATATTGTAGACTGAATATGAAAAACGATAACAGTTTCAAATGTATCGAGTCATACCAGAAAGAAAACTGTAATTAAAAACGCACATTTTTTTTTTTACCAAAAACTTTTTAGAATCAAAACGCACTAGAACTATGCTGCGCTGCACTGTTTTGTTCGAAACAAACCCCACTATAGCTGCGTTACACTTCGCAACACTCTCAAACATTTTGTAGCGCCGTATTGCTGAAGCGCCGAGCCGCCGTAGTGCGATTTGCCCGTTATTACAATGTTGCGCCATATTAAGGATTTAAGCTAGGGTTTCCTAGGAGAGCGGTGCCCGTATTTTAACGGCCGTAGTGAACGGTGATGCAGTGGACAGTCGACTAGAGAGTGGTTTCCTAGGGAAACGGTGTTAAATGGTGTTGATAACACCGTTTTCCTAGGAAACCACACTCTAGTCACCGTTACCACGGCTGTCCACTGCATTACCGTTCACTACGGCCGTTAAGATACGGGCACCGCTGTCCTAGGAAACCCTAGTTTTACCGCTTCTTCACACCTGCGAGCTCCCACCGTTTTAAAAGGCAGTCAATGACGATCTTTTGACTTTTTTTTATTTTTGAATCTTAAAGTAGGGCACACATATCATACATATTGTTATGTGTGTTCTAATAATAACATTGCAAATATATTTAATTTATAAATTGTTTATTAAATATGTCTTGACCATTATTTTAAATTTTGATATGTTTTTTTCTTCATAATTATTTTTTTCCATTTCGTAATACTTTATAATTGCTTTAAATAAAATTGAATTTTGTGACTTTGCCTTTTTCCTAAATGGAAGTCTAATTTTGTTCTTTTCTCTAGTATTGTGATCGTGTTCATGCTCGTTCCGATCAATTTTTTCCAAAATTCTGTTTTTTTATTAGAGTTCTAGAAAATATTCTTTGTTTATATGTTAATAATTTCATTTCATTTACCATCGACTTTACCTTCGTGTATCTGTTTTTTTTCAAAATGATTTTAAAGGCTTTATTTTGTAATACAGTTAGTTTATCTATGTTTTCTTTGTTTGAGAAAAATAAAATGCTACTACAGTAGTTAACGTGTGGTTCAATAATTGCTTTGTAAATAGTTTTGCAAGAGTCCTTATCAATAAATCTTCTGATCCTTAAAGTACGGGCACCGCTGTCCTAGGAAATCCTAGCTTTAGAATCAACTACCTCTTCATTTACAAAAGGAAACTTCCTTAGTTACCTTTAAGAAACGCCTGAAAAATTTTAATATATAGATTTCCTTATATCCTTATCCTGTCTCCTTCCAAACCCCTTACGCTATCCCACATTCCTTTGTATAACGAAACTATTGCCACAAGTAAATCTATGCGCACAAACTGTATATCCCCACTAAATTACAACTGTAATTCAAAAACGTGTATTTATTTAATCAATTAACAATTTTGGTAAATTTTTCACCAGTTCGGTTTAGATGAAAAAATGTCATTTTAAAAACGCAGTGACTGCAACAGTGTCAGTCCATCTCGGCGCCTGAGCCACGTACTTTTGATACGCTCTTGACGTCAGCACATAGGCCCGCACCGACAGATACTGGGCGACTCGCCAGCGTGTGATATTGCGTATTGACCCGCAACAGTACGCGCGCCAACGTACTGGCCAACGTATTGCCTACAGTGTAGTGCCGTCTTTGTATAAAGATGTGAACAAAATGTATGTGAACAAAATGTCAACAAACAAAATGAAACCAAGATGAAAACGACATAAATAAAAGATTCGGTGCCGCTTCTACCATATCTCTTACCCGACATTTCCAAATGGTATATTCTTATAGAATTTTAGCCCAAAGTTGTAATGTTGCCAAGAAAGTATTATACAGAAAAGATACTTTCATTTTTTTACGAGTTTTTTTTTATTTTCAATTCATAGTAATGTACTGTTTTATTTTATTTCCGGATCTGCAGTGCCAATTGTTAATATTTATTTTTTTGTTTCTTTATTTCAGAATGTAAACAGTAAACATGTCACCAAAGATATGTGTTCGTACGATACAATTTTATGTTTTTCTGCGCTTCTTAACACTTCGTATCCCTGAGCCGTGTAAACACGTGATTATAAAACTATGCGTTGTATGTCCGGTCTCTTGTTTTCACGCGGCTTACCAGCAGTCTAAAAAGGAGCATTTTATTGACATTTTGAAACTTTTATTAGTACTTTTTCACTGCTGGTAAACTACGTGAAAATATGGGACCGGGACACAACGCATGGTTATTAAAACCACAAAAAAAGGAGTGAGACCTGTTTATGTGCGAACATTGCAATGCCCAATATGGCTCTCCATAAAGGCCAATGTTGGCAAAACTATCATTCAAAAATGACTTTTTTAATTGTTCCAAATAAATATGAGAAGTTTTAATTGATTTAACCCAGTATTTTTTTAAAATTATGACACTTTTAAGAAACCCTTCGCAAAGCATGAAATTTCACAAAAATGGGCCGGGCACAGGGAAAATTCTATGTGTATTCGGCCGGTGCTCAACACCGGCCTTAAGCCTTAATTAAGAAATTTTTTACAAACAAAATTAGTGGTCAAGGCATTTGTTTTCAATTCCAATAATAATAATAATATTGAAAAATTGAAAATAGACTAGAAAACTTACAGGTTATAATAAAAATTGAATCATAAATACAAATTAGAAAATATATCATTTTTGATTAGAAAATGAAACGTTCGCTTCCGTGGTGTAGTGGGCAAGACGCTTGACTCACACATGGAAGGTGCCAGATTCGATTTCCGGTGAGAACACAAATATTGAATGTGATTTTTCTAAAGCCAGAATGTTCTGTGATGTAATTCACTGCTGTAATTGGGCCTCCTGGCCTGTTGTGGTGCAAAAAAAAATTAACCGTGTTGTGGTTCCGTGGTAGTATTGTAGACTCACGGGCCAAAAGTTCCAGGTTCAAATTCCACTCTACCACAACTCGATTTCTATTTTTCAAGTTATTTACGACTTTTAGGTAATGGTTCGAAATGTAAATCTTTGGGCAAATAACAAAAACTCAAGTATTTCTGTTTTAAACCAAAAACAATAAAATATGAAGTGCATAAATAAGAAAAATACTTTGTTGAAATGAAACATTCAAAAAACAAATCTACACAAGTAATATTTAAAGATCTGAAATATACATAATGGGATGTGAATTTAAATTAAATAAACCCTCAAATACAATATATATTGTTGGTCTAAATTTTTATGGACCAACGCAAGAATTATTATGATATTTAAAATTTTATTTATTCAGTTGATGTTTATTTTGTAGAACTCTACATTATAATTTTAATATTAAAATTAATCACCGGTATGAGTCTACTAATTTCGATTTTGTTTTTTTTTTAAATTAACATTCTTAAGCACAACTTGTTCTCATAATTTAAAGGTAATAGATTAAATAACAAAATTATTTAAATGAAATCTGAAATTCCAGTTTTTGAAAATAAATACGATAATTTTAAATCCCGCAAAAAAAAAAAAACATAATGCAATTATTTCACATATAACTTATAAATTTATTTGTGAGTATCGACTTAAGACGGGTATAATTCAAGCGAGTCGCGACATCAATTTTAAGCCGAGTCATTTATTGTGAATGGCTGGAATAAAAATTACGTTTAAAAATATAAAATCGTACGGAGCTAGGTAGAAATAAAATGGATTGTCTCATTTTCCCAAACCAATATTGAATCAACCGCTCCACAAGTGTATAGCTTATGTTAGGTTTTTGTTATTTTCATTGTGCGTTTTGTAATATTAATAATATAGATGTATATAAATATATACCTAGTTTTTAAAACTGTAAATATTTTGTTATTTATCTCTGTTTATTAAGTTAGTCTTCTTTGTTTATTCTCTAATGTAAAAACATTTCCAAAAAATATATTGTTAAGTGTCCTCGGCACGGATAACCCCAGTGAGAACACATTATTTTTATTATTTATTATAATTTGTAAGAGAAAAATATGAATAAATAAATTAAATAAAATAAACAAAAATAAGCCATATTGACCATACCGAGTTTGTCCATCACCATTTTCTAAGAAAAGTGGCATGGTTGCTCGGATTAAAAGGGGGATATTATTCCTATTTTGAAATGGAGCCATCTCTTAATCTGTCTTCATTGGAGAAACGTAAAACTGAGATGGACCTTATATGCATTTTCAAAATACTTAATGCTATAAGTGATGTCAAATTTCTGTTGCAATCAATTTCTTTTCACGTTCCCAACCATGTCACCAGAAGTCAACATCTGCATGTGTAGATAAGTCAATTCATCACACAACTTGGAATTCTTTGGGATAGATCTTCCGGTTTTTCGTAAATCTCTTCGCCACTAAAACAGTGTGCGATGAAGATGGCTTGGCATGATTTAACTCAAAGTCTTATCTGTGTTTCGTTTTTATGAATACATTGTATACCAATAATGCATTGCCCTTGTTTGTCTTTGCTACATAGTTATTTTTGTTATTTTTTTTTATTTCTTAAGTTTAATAAAATACAGATCTACTTTATACATTTAGTACATGTTATTACTGTAACTCTCCAAAAAAAGAGACTAACTCTTGTGCTTGGAGAGTTACTTACACTGTTGTAGTTGTTTATTTATAAGAGTTTATTTAATTTTAATATACGAGTACATGAGAGACAAAATTAAAACATAGGATATTTAAAAAAAAACATAAAACAATAATACATTCATACTTAATTTAATGTAGTTTTTACATGCGTTTAAAATATTTCATTGGATTTACTTTAAATTTAATTGTTGATATATTTTGTCTAATAGTTTTTGGTTCATTGGGGGAGATTATTATGATTTTGTATCTTTGAAGACAAAGCTATTTTGACCATGACTTATGTGGAATTTAGGAATTTTAATATTATGTTGGTATCTGAGTGACTTATTGATCTTAAATTCATGTATTTTTTCTTTTTCATAAATAATGTACATTAAAATTTATTTTATAAAGAGTGTCTACTGTATGAACCTTAAATATTTTATATAGACTTTCCGTATTGAATTTTAAGGGTTTCTTAAAAATTACTTTAGTAATTAATCTTTGTACTATTTTAAGGGGGTTCAATATATTGACATATGCACCACCCTATCTTACAATACCATATTGTAACAAAAATTGTACAATTGAGTAATAAGCTATTTTTAAATTATTGTTTTTTTTTAAATCCCTTATAAATATGTACATACATTTTCTGATTCGTTTAACTAGTTCACTAATATGGTCTTTCCATTTTAAGTTTTGGTCTATGTATACACCAAGATATTTTATTTTATCTGTTGTATCAAGTACTAAACATGTTAGATCGCAGTTAGTTTTGTTGCAATTTCTTTGATGAGTAATTATTTTTACTACTCAATCTAAAATTGTTTTGAAAAAAAAAATGTATATTATTTTTGTTTAGTTTCTTGTATTTCTGTTGTATATCTTTAAATATATAATTATTATGTATGTGTAATGTCACTGATTTCCTCCCAAACGGCGTAACTGATTTACGTGCGGTTTTTAGTTAAATGTATGTCAATTCAAAAAATATTTTAAATAATATAATCAGTATCTAATTTTGTTTTTTTTTATTATTTCAGTCTGAATATGGCCTCACAGAAGATCAAGTTGCAGGTAAAGAACATTTTTTTTATTTTTTAACAAAATTCACAATCACCTCATAAGAACCTCAAGCATGGTTGGAGACTGCGCAAACCAATATATTATAATTTATATATATACATATAATAATATATTTGGATAATTTATATAGCGCCGTTTTTGTGAAAATCACCTCAAGAGCGCTGTAAAATAAATAAATATCCCAGCCCGTCTTGCAGCTACAGAGCGCATGGACAATAAAAAATCTAGCCCCTATTTACATTTTTATTTTTTTTACTTGACAATGAAGTTTAGAGTTTGAGTGATATTTTAAAAATTAAATAAAAAACAAAATTATAAAACAGAAGTTAGATTACAACAAGTCTTGCAGCTATTGAGCACATGGACGTTTGGAATTCTAGACCCCATTTACAAAATTTGGAAATTTAATCGTTGATTACATTTTCCTATTGAAACTAGATAACTAATCGTCTTGCAGCTACAAAGTGCATGGACGAGTGAAATTCTAGCAACTTAAATTTATACCAATAATTGTACAATAAATTTACATGAATTGAGCATAATAGTAAATTTGTCAACTGTCATGTTTAAAAGTAAACAATAAAAAACTTAACAGATAAAGCACCGTTTCAACACTATGGATAACATAACAAATAAAAAATATCCGAAGGGTAGCTTTCGTAGATTTTGGGTTGTCACTAGTCACTGTCGCAGTGTCGCACATGTGCAAACACATGTTGTTTGCTAAATTCCTGGAAGATGGGTGTAGTTGCCGGAGGGGTGAAAGGTGCCTATTGTTCCAACGACTTTGTATCCATTTTAGTCTTTATTATTTCGTTTTATAATGGGTATGCAAAACTCCTGCGCAATTTTGTTTATTTTTACATTATTATTAAACAAACGTGTGTATGAGAGTGGTTTGAGGATCGACGCAGATGCAGACATATCTCCACTCGATTTCCTTTTCAGAATTATCTGAAAATAGCCAGGGAGTAATTCCACTCACCTGCATCCTGGTTCAATTTGACACTCATACTTGTAATCTTTATCTGCCTAGCCTGTTATTCTGAATGCTTTGTTAGCGTGAATTTCGTACGTAAACACCAGATAAAAAATCATTCTCTACACGCGCTATAGCGTTTCGAACACCACCCTTAGAGAAGGAATAAATTAATGTATGTATTTATTTATTACTTTTGAAATCATAAAGTCTTTCATCAAGTGTACAAGGCATAAAAAAACAATTCTTTTATAAAATATGAAATTGTACTTTTGTATAAAACTACAACCAATTAGAGACTCACATACAAGATCATTAGTGTGGCCCGATACTTTTTTTTTCCGAATTTAGAAATGAAAGGGGTCTAAAAAGTTGCTTTTTGGATTACTTGGAATGCAAAAAATTTCAAAAAAATTTTCGATAGTATTTTTGGCCCTCAACCAGAGCTTGAAGTTTTCGAAAAAGTCGATTTTTTGCGCCAAATCGGCTGTCGTTTCAGTACAAATCAGTACAATTAAATTTTTCAATGTGCATTTAACCTTATTAAATAATCATCTAAGGGCGTGAGTTGCACTTTGTTTTGTGATAAATGGGTAGCATTGTTTTAATGAGCCATTGTTTTCGTCAATATTACCCAGGCGCTTAACGGAATCAGTTCGACTGAGTGTAAACTTTTTGCATTTCGGTAGTTGTAAAACGTGTTCGAATTTGTAATGAGATTAAGTTATATCATTACTAACAAAAAATAATTTTATCAATATAGATAAATTACAAATTGTTCAGACACTGATAAACTTCAAACCTCGGTTGAGGGCCAAAAAAGTATGAAATATTTTTTTAAATAATTTTTACGTTCAATGCGATTCAAAATGCAACTTTTTAGACCCCTTTCACTTTGGTGTCTAAAAAAATAAAAAATTTTATACATTATCGGCCCACTCTAATGATCATTTTTCTGATGGATACACAAGGAAAGGGAAAAAGGTCGTGTAAAATATGACTTTTTCAAAAAAAATACAGCAAAATGAAAGAAAAAAATAATGAAAGGGAGAAGACATCATATTGATGTGTCTGTCGTTTCTTTTTTCTTTTCTTTTTCAACCATTCAGGTATATTAAACATGATAACTATTATTTTTTTAAAAGCACAGCGTGCTGACATAGTAAATTTCATTTTGATACTCTCTTTTGTAAAAAAATCCATATCAGTTAAGTTCTAGGGTACGGAAAAAGGAAATGCAAGGCCTCGATTCTGACGATTTTGACGATTTTGGATGGACATAATCATTCCGACGTGACGATTAATTGTTTTTTCGCTCAGTATACGGAGAGACAGACATTTGCGAGGGAGAAAATAAAATGTTTTCGGACAGAAAACCTTTATTGAAATACCAGTTTATCGATCCGCCCTCTAATAGTATGTCCTCTTTAATACCAAGGAGGTCCAGAAACAGAAATGCAGATTAAACACAAGTCGCAGCCGTTTCATCTTCTTCTTTTCCGCGTCCGCTCTTAGGAGCCATGTAGACATTACCAGACTCCTCCGGGAGACCCTATCGCCCTCCAAAACTCTCCCCTCTTCCCACGTTTCTTAGTTTCACCGAACAAAGTCCAAAGATCATTATCGACAGCCTTCCAGGACGGCGTGACCCCGCAATATAAAAAAGAGGCTACTTGGATTTTGGTTATCCCGAGGCGCATCATTTGGACGCTCGATATGGTAGGCTGTTACGCCCGTACTCGGACTTCAATGTTAGTTATAAAATGGAACCATCTTATCCCTAATATTCTTTTCAAGCACTTACTCTTAGACCTCGGAAGTTTGGTGTTTTGAGCTTTGTTACTGAGAAGCTTATTTAGCACTTACTTATCGGGTTCGTTACCTACTTTAGACCTTGCCACTCCAGTGTGCAGCGACAGGTATCGCCTTGTCAGTGGCCATACTCAAATCATTATCATCACAAGTTAACTGCATTTGTGGACACCGCAGCAGATGAGGATTATCCTGCTCCTCTTCAGAATCGCAGTTTACGTCATCTCCCTCCAGAAAACCCCACCTCTGTTGATTGTATTTGCACCTATAGTCCTTAAAATATAGCTTGATTAGAATTACAGCTGTCAAACTAATTTTATTAGTGATGGGAAATTACTGATCACTGATCAAATCGATTGTATCAGTTATTTCATGCAATCGTGAAACTCTGTTTCCGAAAATTGATATAAAAACGCAAAAACAAGCCTATTATGGTGTGTTTAACACAATTATTCACCAAAAAATGAGACATTTATACTTTTTTCATAAACAACATCAAATGAATTATTTTTTTATTCGACCAATGTGTCCCATCTCTAACGTTTTTGCAAAATGTTGTAACCTTGTGAGAATGTCGTTAATAATTTGGTTTATTTTAGGTTTTTTTAGTTTTAAAGCTGATTTTATATATTTACGTTGATTTATGTTTCAAGCATTGAATTTAAAAAAATAATTAACACGCTAGATACAAATGATTTTTCGTGGGCCAATATAAATAACTCATTTGACGTTACTACAAAGTTATGTCATCACTTTTTCTGATAACTGTCATTCTAATCATGTTTCATTTTAAGGACTATAGATACCCCCCTATCCTTAGTCCATTAAGAACTTTCCACGTTGGAAAGTCCAAACTGTGGGCGGTGTTTGTACTTTCGAATGTCATTATCCAGACTCTATCGCTAAATTCCTCTCTTCATAGATCTTCTCTGCGTTTTTCTGCATAAGTCTTCGGGTCAGTTGTGGCTTTGAGGACACTCCTTCTTGATCCCCAGTCTCGGAGGAGGCATTCGATGGTCGTAAAGGGGGTAACTATGGTCATAGATCTGCTTGTGTCTTTCTGTGTCCACTGCTACATTTCTGCTGATGTCAAGCGTATTAACCCTTTGAACACCGGCCAAAAACACATAAAATTCGCCCTGTGCCCGGTCCATTTTTGTGAAATTTCATGCTTTTGAAGGGTTTCTTAAAAGTGTCATAATTATGAAAAGACTGAGTTAAATCAATTAAAACTTCTTAGATTTATTTGAAATAATTAAATTAGTCATTTTTGTATGATGGTTTTGCCAACATTGGCCTTTATGGAGAGCCACATTGCGAATGTTCGCACATATACAAGGCCTCACTCCTTTTTTTGTTCTTTGTATCAGTCAAGTCACTAGATGTCAATAAAATGCACTTTTTAGACAGCTGGTAAACCACGTGAAAACACGGGACCGGGGCACAACGCATAGTTTTATAATCACGTGTTTACACGGCTCCGGGATACAAAGTGTTAAGCACTCACCCTCATCAATAAGGAAAATAATGTAATTATATTTAGTTTTGAAACATATACTTTGTTGCGATCTTATAAACTTTCTTTTTCTTTCAGAATTTAAAGAAGCCTTTATGCTTTTTGATAAGGATGAAGATGGCACTATTACCATGGCGGAGTTGGGAGTTGTTATGAGATCTCTTGGACAGCGACCAACAGGTATTTTTTATTTATTTATTGAATTTTTTTTTAAATATAAATTTAACACGGGCAAAAAGTACAAATGATGAAAACGAAACGAAATACCACACCAAACATGAGACAACCTCTAGTGCTCAGTGTGGGATTACATGTCATATTAACCTAAAGCACAATCGAATCAATATATCGTCAAAATTACTTATTCTTCTTCTGCAGCCTTATTCTCTCCACTGCTAGATAAAGGCGTCTTCCAAACGTCTCCATTCCTTCTTATTACCCGCTTTCATCATCCACGTTTAACCGGCAATAGAGGCAATGTCGTCGAAAAAAAAATTCGCATTACACTTTTTTTTTAAATCTAATATTTTGTATCCGAAAATCGTTTTTTGCAGAGAATTTTTTTTTTTTCTAATTCGAAAATAAAGTAAATTTTAGTTTCTTGAATTTGCATTCCTTCCACAAAACACTACCCCTCTTCTACAAAATAAAATGGAGATGAAAAACGCATTTGCAATGAAACGATACGCGCCGGACGCAGACAAGGAAAGCGGCTGGGTAGGGGATGAGTAGGGGTTTGTACAAGGAATGCTAGTCCGAAAAATCAAAGATTTGCATATTTTCAGATTGTTAGAAATACAAAAAAAAGTCGTTGAAACCAAAGGGCGTAAACTTAATGTACTCGAACAATTTGACATAAATAAATATCTAAAAAACCCTAATTTTTACATTATAAATGAACAAACCAACCTAATATCTTCACTACTATTGAACATTTTTAAATATACTGTTATTCTTCACTATGTCCCTTTATGTAAACGCTTGCATGATGATATAAGATTAATCATTTTAAAATTATATTTAAATTGTTAGAAATTCTTAAAAACATAAATTATTTTTAAAAATACATTTTTGTTTGTATGAATTTTATTCATAAAATTTCAATCTTGTATTAATTTTTTTTTAAATATCAACCTATTATAGTTTTATTAATATAATTTCCATAACAATTATCTAAAGATATAAAACTATAAAGCTTCATTTTTTATTTTACAATACATACGTGCATGTCAATAAATACTTACTTTGTTGCTGACAGCCGACGGAGCTGACAGCCGACGGAGATGCTGGTGGATCTTTGTGCACACCATATGCTCCAACTAGGAGTAGACATGGAAAGATGATGATTACAAAATAACAAATATGACATAAAACAGTAGCGTATCCTCAACTTCCTGATACGCATAGCCCTGTTGGGATACAAAATAATGGAAAAATACGTGTCATTGAAAAATAAAATAAATACACATTTCGCATCACCATCTGGACAATTCACGGTACTTGATACGTACCATATTATTTCATATTAATAAATCAATTTTTGCAATGTCTCGCGTCTGTTTCTTGCAATTTTACAAAGTTAACAAAAAAACCTGCTTTCCTCAATGTGCTTCAAAACCGTCCCTTAATCAAATCATCCCTAAAAACGGATTAAAATTGTACTTGAAACCACAGACTTAGCATTTTCCATTGAATTTGCAAAGCGCAATTAAGAAATCTCACAATTATTTTTATTCAGCAAAATGGCGGTAATTTGCTAATGTAAACAGCAAATATAGATATCTCTCATTCCCTGAATTTCAAATTTTGAAATTACCCTGTTCTCAGTATAAAAATTAGATTTATTTACAATTTTGCTGCATGACTCATAATGTCGGATAGTAAAACTGTTATTTAATACAAAAAATAATTATTTCACCTTTTTTATATGCAATAGTTTTTGAAGTATTGATCCTCATACGAGTATTTCAAAATGGTATATATTTAATTTTTTTTTAAAAAAAGGAAATTTTTGCGTTCTTATTATTTACCCAAATATTTCAATTTTGGGGCCATTTCCAACGCGTTGTAAATAACGCGTTGAAAAACTCACTATTAGAAAATGGAAATCAAGTGGAGGTAGACTGGGGTTCGAACTTCGGATCTCTGATCCGTGAGTGAGTGATCCGCAACACTAGCCACGGGACCACAACCCGATTATGTTTATGTAAGTTTTTTGCGAATATTGCAATATTCGTTCTGTGGAATTAACGATTGTTGGATCAAATTTAATCATCTTTCTTTAAAAAAAGTGTTGTTTCTCCTATATTTCAAGTCAAGTGTTTAATAATCGTTCTAATCATATTGTCATACCTATTTTGTTTATTGTTGACAATAAATCGTATGCACTAATTGGGGCTTATAACTAGAGTAAACATTAAGCGATCGAAATATGTTCCCTCAACCTGCGGCCAATTGGTATATGTTTGATACAACGAACTTTAGAAAAACTCTTTCTAATAAATACCTAAACGTTTAACATAATTTTTCTATTTTTTTTATTTGTTTATTTTTCCAAACATATGTTAACATTTTTTATTACAAAAATACACTTTAAATTCATATTTAAATTAAGCATTCTGTAATAATTTTTTTTTTACTTACGCAACCACATACACTCACCATCACAAATTCAATATATACAAATATATTCATAGACACACACGTGAATACAAACGTCGCATACATACAATTTTGTAAACTCTTTTATATACGAGTATTATGTATTATTTGCATTCAATGTTCCAATCCGCCGGTTACGAAATAATAATGTGCTGTTCCTTGATCAACACAGCACAAACTATGGCTTGCATGCACTAATGTCCCGATTGTGTCGTATTGTAAACTCGAGACAAGATCTGGGCTTTTTTGGTGTAAGTCTTTGTAGATTTAAAAAATCACTAAGATAGACCGGATCTTGTCTTGAGGTAGTAATTTTTTTTTGTCCTAGCTTTAATTTTGTCTAGTTGTATTTTATTTGATTAGTACCTGTATTTATAATAAGAAATAGTATTTATCATCGTTAGAATGGACTGCATAAGTTAGTCAATTAAATAAATAAATAAATTTTATCAACAGTGGATTTTAAGAATTGGCTCTAGTATATTTGTCTCTGTACGTGTGATGTCACCGAACTCCTCCTAAAGGGCTTAACCGATTTGTGTGCGGTTTTTAAAGAAATAAAGATCTTTGCGCTGTGCGTGTTCGTAGATAAAAATCTTCAATCTAATATGTAAAAGAGATGTAGGGAGCATAAATGTTTTATTTATCGATCTACTAGGGTTGCATTCGAGGAGAATGCATTTACAAAAAAATGGAAAAATGTTGTTTTTTTTGTGTATAAAAAAAGTTTGTTTTTGAATGTTTACAAACAGCATTTGTTTTTTTTATTTCTACCCATTTATTTCTTAATACTGGATTTTCGGAAATACTAAAATAATATTAAATTCAATACATTTTTAAAAATCGTATTCCTACATAAGTTCACCTCTCTGTTGGTGAGAAGATCGGAGTTTGACGTTTGCAAAAAGAATGCCATTTTTGAAAAAATATTTATTTTATGTTTACCATAAACAAGTACCTACTTAAATTCAGTATTTATTAACAGTTTTTAGTTTTGGAATTTAATCACAAACAAGAACCTAGGTACCTACATATCAATCAAAAAAAATATATCCAGGTTAATAGCAGGCAAGCCAACGCGCAACGTTTGGGCAGGACAACAAATGCCAAATATAAAAATAAAAAAAAAATTATGTTTTGGAATTCAACCATAAACTGGTACCTACTGAAATTCAATATTTTTTTGAATATTAATAATTTTTAGTTTTGGAATTCAATCACAAACGAGTATCTAGGTACCTACTTATCAATGAAAAGTCTTTTGCTAACGTTTGAGCAGGACAACGTCTATTGGGTCCGCTAGTTGTCAATATATTTTTACATATTTTTTTATGTTATAGCTGTAAAATCCCAAATAAAATAAAATAAATAAATAAATATCATTGCAGAAACGGAGCTCAGAGACATGGTGAACGAAGTGGATCAAGATGGTAATGGAACTATAGAGTTCAACGAGTTTCTTCAAATGATGTCGAAGAAGATGAAAGGGGCAGACGGGGAAGATGAACTGCGTGAGGCTTTTCGGTAAGAAAATTTAGGTTATGCTGATTTTATTATTAGATCTGCAGTGCGATTCTAAACGTTCTCTCTACTCCTTATTACGTTCTAGGAACGTTTTTTCGAGCCCCGAGAGAGCGTTAAGAATCGCACTACTGAATTATAAAATACAGTAACGAAAGATATTAGATTATCTTTAATTGGATTTAAATCATTACAAATAATAAAATAAATTTATCAACAAAATTAAAATATCTGTATCTACTACATTTTTTATTTTAATAGATATCTCTGAATTATGAGTAGTCTGCCTCACTATAGTCCTTAAAATACAGCTTGATTAGAATGACATTTGTCAGAAAAAGTGACGACATAACTTTGTAGTAACGTCTAAGAAATTATTTATATTGACACACGAAAAATCATTCGTATCTGGCGTGTTAAATTATTTTTTTTATACAATTCTTGACACATAAATCAACATAAGTATATCAAATCAGCTTTAAAACAACAAAATAAACTAAAATAAACCTTTTTATTAACGACGTTCTTATAAGGTTACATCATTTTGCTACACCGTTAGAGATGGGAGAAATTGTTTGAATAAAAAAATAATTCATTTGATGTTGTTCATGAAAAAAGTATTAATGTTTTATTTTTTGGTGAATAATTGTGTTAAACACACTATAATATACTTGGTTTTGCGTTTTTATATCAATTTTCGGAAATAGAGTCTCATGATTGCATGAAAAAACTGATAAAATCGATTTGATCAGTGATCAGTAATTTCCCATCACTAATTAAATTAGTTTGACAGATGTCATTCTAATCAAGTTATATTTTAAAGACTATAGGTACAACATGTTTTAAGGCAGACATTATTTTGTGTGGAGCTAAATAAACATTGCAAGAACGATTGGGTTTTTTTATATTTTATTATGGAAAAGACATTTCTGAGCATCAAATATGTAATTAAATATTTGTATATAACCACTTACTGACTTTTTTATGTCTACCGGTTTCGAGACGTACCCGTCTCTTCGTCAGGATACCAATTAAACCAACATGCAAAACCCACTATACACCTTCACCACAGTTGTAGCACATACATATAAAACCAACACGACATGCATTTTAAAAAGCACATGCACTGATAAGGACAACATGCACTAAGATAATAAAAAAGTATAATCTTCTTCATGCATATACGTGTAAATGATATCCACAAATTTCTCTAGATTTTTACAAACTTCGCATATCTTAATTCAAATAACTGTTGATACGCCAATCCATACGGGTTTTTTTTATAAACTGTTGATTTGTTTAAATACAAAAACAAAACTTTAAAAAAAATATTCTAGAAGTCGCTAGTCAGCTCCGCATGCTGTAATTTAGATGTAATCTGCCAACGATATGTAAGTCATCGGCTTCCAGGACCGCGAGAACCTGTTTCTTTGTAAAGCATGTAAATTAGGTTAAGACTCTCGGGAGGTAGCTATTTTAGACATATTGAATCAGTAGTAGAGAAAACCCTTAATCTGGTCATTTAAAAAGTCTACAGAATCAAAGGCATGTACTCGTATATGATGGTGGTTATTATAATTAAGTTTGTTTGGCTGGTTGTTATAGGGTGTTCGACAAAAACAATGATGGGATGATATCTTCTCTGGAGTTGCGACACGTTATGACCAACTTGGGAGAGAGACTGAGCGAAGAAGAGGTTGATGACATGATCAAGGAAGCTGATCTTGATGGAGACGGCATGGTCAACTACGATGGTAAGATGGATTTTCTTTTCCCAAAATGGAATAAGGCTAACTGGCCGTAATGTAAGCTAATCGTCGTCATCTAAACCAAAGAACTTTGGATCAGTTTAAGAAAGTTGATGATTGGAATATTTGTAACCACGAAAGGTATTGATTGATATCCTAAAGAGCAGTTTCACTTACTGAATTTAGAAATCAAAATCCACTAGGATTATTTTTTTCCCGATCTGTTAAATGCATATCCTTGCAGTTTTCTTTGCGAGCAGAGCAATCTTGTGTGGTTTGCTATTGAAGTTGATATTACATGCTGTAGAAAAATAAAATGCAACTCACGATGAAATAATTGTATTTTCATCTCAAATCACCATTTTATGACCCACCTAACCTTTAAATGTTTACATAAATATATAATTGTTTTAATGAGCATGTTTTTTTTACTTAACTTCTGCTTAAGCCCAAAATTGATACGGAGTACATATTCATCAATTTTTTTAGTTTAATTTTACTTTACTTTATAAACCGTCGAGCGTTTTCGCTTTAATAGCCATTAAAGTGGCCACTTAAACTAGTTAAGAACAGGTCATACGCCCTGTAAATGCCTATACTTCCATAATCCCAAAATGTTTTCCCTCTCTGTTTCAATAAATTTAAATATCTTATCAATAATTTATATCAACATTTTTAACCAATGAAAGACGCTAAAATTTATTTTTGGTATTTTTCACGTTGCAGAGTTCGTCACAATCCTGACATCCAAGAACTAGTCGCTCACAAAGCAACATTCTATCGCAGGGCCCTGGTTCCTTGTCCATTCCAATGGAACTTGTCCTGCAGACCACGCTGGTCCAAGATCCCACACCTACTCCGAGAGCAGATTTATGAACACGACCAAAAGATGTTCAAACACTGATGCCATCTATTGTCAAGCAAACGAAAGCGGTAGATCCACATGGAGGTCGAAATATGTGATAAAAACAAGATTGAAACATTTAATACTACGACATTAGAGTGTACGTATACTACCAAATACTTTAACATGTCAGTATAGGAAACTCAAAAAAAAATTGTCTTTGGTTTCAATTCATATTAATAAGTTTTTTCTGTATTATTGTGGTTAAAACACTTAATTTACCTAACTTCAATTTGTTTTTTTTTTAACTTTTCCTGTTTTTTACAATTTTACTTCTGTTCAGTGCAATAATTTATATAATATTAAAAAAGTATTTTTCGTTTAAAAATAGACATTAGAGAACAAAATCCTATTTCCTGTAAAAACGTGTTAAAATGTTTGATACTACTTACTTTAGGGGTCCCGCAGGGATCTTAAATTGTGACCTAACTAAAAAATACACATTTCTCCTTGTTTCTACAAATTAAAGTTTCAAATAAGACATATTGCATTCAATTTATTGGAGTTTTGTGTTTGATGGTTTCAAGCATTGTTAGTTTACAAATTTGAAAGATACCGGTGTTTTTTGCAAACGAAATCAAGTTATTTTTTTATAATTATTATCAATACAGATTTTTAGTTATTGAAACTCTATATTTATACTGTTTTATTCAAAAAGTGATTGTAATCACGGCCTAAAAATGAAAGTACGTATTTACACAAAAATATATAATTAAATTATTTTGAAGGCTTTTAATTGTTGATGTTTTTATTACGTAAAATGTTTATCAAAAACAAAAAATGTATTTTTAAAAAGTAACCCAATTATTTTAATGAATGTTTATATTTATTGTTATAATCAATGTAACGTAAAACAAAGTTGAAAAGACATTACCAAAAACGCCAAATTATTGTTGATTTATTTATGATTTAAGCAGTAGAAAATTGAGACAAATCTAGAATTGAAAACTGTATTTTTTACTATTTAAAAAATACAAATTCAACTCTAGGGTACGGAAGTTTATTTTTTTCATGCATTCGAATCACGAATTTTAAAATTTACATTAGAATTTTGTTATAAATTAAAATTATATTATTTCAACAGTTGGCCGCCAATTTCATAATTGTAGATTGAAATTTAAAAATAAAATTCTGGAATAAAGGAATCTTATTAATCATTAATATAGACTACCTACCTTATTTACCTCAGTAGCTTATTAATCTGGGTGTAATATTATACTATTGCTTAAATGTAATAATCTTTTGTATTTATGGTTTTTACCCAAGTTCATTTTGCAGTTTGACTCTCAATTTTCTACAGATTTTAAACGACTGATTTTAATAATTTTACGTAAATTATTTATAAATTTTATCGATTTTTTAAACTCACATAATTACACTTATGTTCGAAAAAATCTTTTAAAAAATAACAGTGAGTTTTTAATCACTTCTTTATCACACTATTTGAACTTGATACAAAAAAAAAATAATAAAAACCAAAGCTTGACCACTTTGCTACATTTTTACAACAGTGTTTATTGTGGAGATAATATTTTTAATATCCAAAGTTATCAAAAACAACATTAAACTTTGATTCATACCTTAGAGATAATGTTAAATGTTTGAAAAAAATGGCTAAATGTGTGATTGTTAGATATATATGTCTTAAATGTATCGTAAAACGATTTTGTATATTAGGTAACACCCTAATGCCGATCGCCAGGCATTAGCCCCAGCAAACGTCCACAATACATGTTCTTACATTTTTTAATTGTTATCCGGGGCTAAACGGGTTAATAAGGCTAAATATAAAATAATTAATACTTATATCTCTTAATAACGCGTTCATGTCTTCCGTTGTGATATTGTTTCAGTGTAATAATTATCGATACTATATTTCAAATTGCTTAGGTCTTTTAGAGTCCTATCTGTAATTGTAATTATTTTAACTAGTGTAAAAAAAAACAATATTTACTAACTATGTTGTGAAATCTATAAACAAAACTATTTTCATCTTCTATTTATGTAAGTTTTTCATAAATTTATTTTTTATTTCATTTGTTATATTATGTAAAAATAATCATTCTCGTGAATCTATGGTATCAGAGTAAAAGTTTTTAGATTTTGTAGCACATTTATAAAAATAGTGACACTATATATGTATGTTATTTTTATTTGATGTTTTATTTATTTTGTTTTTTTAAGATATACGAGTATTTCCAAAGTCTTGTTGACAGTTTAAGCCGAGGATTCTCACTTAACAAACATCCTTTTTTAGAAAAGCCATTAGTTTATTAGTTTTAATTAATCATTACTTTATTTAGTCATTTCGAAAAATATGTGATTTTGTTTAGTGTCACTGTTGTTACAAGGGTGCCATGTTTTGTCCAAATCAAACTAATACCTAGTATTTTATTGGAATAAAAAAATGTCAAAAGACGCCATCTTAAATAATTTTTATGGCTTAAGACTGTAGTCTAATAAAAAACATTGTTCATATCGGCCATTCGTCGGCATATAAATTTTGCTAAAAAAAACTTCGTTCTATATAATAAAGGGTTTTAATTAAATTATTTTAGTAAAAATACGAATGTAGTTCAATTCCACTTCAATTTATAATTTTCACTAGTGACTGGGTTTTGTCGTGACCGACATCGTCAAACCGGTGAAAATTTTATTTAATAGTGTAATCAAACCACGTTAAAATGCAGTTTCACCAAGAAATGTATGTAGAAAAAATAAATTTTACCTAGAATTTATGAAAAAAACAAAATTCTTGTGTGATTATTATTCCTTTTATTTCTTTTCCAAAACTAAATTTTTTGTTTTTTTTATTTCATAACTTTCTTGTTGAACTAATTAACTTAACATCAGAATGATTTTTTTAAGTACTTTGTCTTATACCTCTGTACCACTGTACATAAGTCTAAATTTCATGAGGCGTAATCTGCTTCTCAAAAAGTAATTATATGTTGGTTAGTAAATAAAACATTTAAGTCTATTTTTGCAAGTATAAATTATTTTTTGGTGGCGTGGTTTTGAAAGAACGGCGTTCAAAAGTTGTAAAATCGTATAATTTTCTTACTAGTTATCAGACTGCCTTGTTATCAGACAGCCTTGTTATCAGACTGCCTTGTTATCAGACAGCCTTGTTATCAGACTGCCTGAAAAGAAAGCTGTCTTTATCAGCACCATGTTGTGATTTATTACTTTCTTTGGACTCGATTTGATCGTCCTTGGATCTATAAATATTTTTTTCTCCTTGACGAACAAGCTGATCGTCAATAAAAAAAAAACAACTGTCGAAAAATACGTGCTTTGTCAAATTTCGCTCATTCATGCCCCTTGATGATGTAAAGGTTAAGTAATTGGTAAGCTACCTGTCTATTCTGTAATAAAAGGTTTTAATTATTAATTTAAGCCTATCATCATATTTTTACCTGCATTGGTTCGATGACTACTTTGAGGTCGAAATCCTGAAAAAAAAATCGACTGGAGATAAATCCTTCTCATAGTGTAATGGCTTGTACCATGCTTGAGGTCCGGGTTCAATTTTTGGCAGAGGGATATAAAATATTGGTTTTAAATGTGGTTTTACACTGCAATGTTTCATTGTCCCTGAATTGACACCGGAAGCGTAATACTGATCACCTTACCATCTATGTGATAAAATGTATTCAGGTACCCCGCAATCAGGGCACCAATGCAAATAATGATAATCTCAAAATATGAACGAACGGGTTTTTGATTAAGGACTACATCGTTAAATTGAGTAAATTATTGTTGGTAAAATCGTGCTTTGAGTAAAAAAAAATACTTTTGAAAATACAGTTTTCCGTAACACACGAGAAAGATAAAAAAAAACAAAATTTTACAAAAGATAGATTACCTTTTTAAATAAATTGTACTTTCTTTTAATTGAGTCACATTTAAAATAACTATTCACTCTCCAGAATATATTGTAATTATTTATAAAATATTTAATTGTGCTTCATAGAATTATTAATAATGAACACACTGTACTTCTATTTATTCTGTGTATGTATGTAAGCTTGTTGTCTATAAGGTAGATTATTGTATTTGCTATTTGACGAGTATGTGTTCATTTAGTGATACAGGGTGAGTAAAAATGGAAATTAATATTATTTTTAGTTATTAATTTATTGAGAGCGCAACTGTAATAAGTTAAAGTATTTTTTTATGCGTTTGACCCTGGTTTAACATAAATATCCAAATTAAATATTTTTTGTATTTGTTAAATAACGTATTGGTACAAAATATTATTTTAATGACCAAGTTTAAATTTATAACAAACACTAAATCAAATATCAGTTTTTTTTCAATACTCTGTTATACCAAATTTTTTCAATACATACTTGTTTCATGATCAGTGATTTTCGGTATGAATTTTTAAATTATTATTTATTTATAAAATATTTTTTGTGCTGTTTTATTAAACATTTTATTCTTAAATAATATTTTTAGTTTGTCCAAATGCTTGAAGACGAGGCCTGAATTTCACCCCCTAGGAAGTTATCAAAATTAACACGCAATAACATAAATGGAGAACATTTTCAAAAAGAAAATATGGAAATCTAGGCATTTGGGAAGCTTATGACCTATCAATGACTGGTTCATGGTACTAGTTTAACCAAAAAGAAAAAGTGTTAAATTTTTATTATTTTTATTTTTAAACTAATTCAGTCCAATGAATCTCGCTCACATCAATGAAGGTTTAAGCTTTTTGATTTTACAAAAATTCAGCAGTTAAGGTACGTCCTCCACATACCCGTAAATTGTTGTAAAGACCAAGGGTTTTTCTACCGGTTTTGCTAAAAATAAAAACATTACATTTTTTTATGTCGATAAATTATTTACTTGTGAATATTTCGTTGGAATAAACCGCGATTCTTTTTTGTGAATTGGCACATAATTGGCTTTTGTCGAGTTTATATATTGGGTGTCAACATAAATTGTGTCATATAGTCGAAAGTTTTCTATCGAATGACTTATAACTAGGGATGAGCTGCTATTTTTTAAACAAGGGGCTCGCGGGGGGGATGATTGGGAGAGGGATTTGTATGATAGGGGAGGAGGAAGGTGTATCAATTTGTTCAAACTATCCAAAACACTAATAAAAAAAATATACTATTTAGACAAAAACGGATAGGTCTCTTTTATTGCGCATCCCTTATAAATATATTTCTCGAGAAAATTCAAAAGGCAACAAATTTTTTTGTTTCAATTATGAAACACATTTAATCATCCACTGAAATTGCATTTATGTACTGATTTGAACGTAGTTATACAGAATGCAGCCAGCCAAAGAAAAGTAAAACTGAGATAATAGCACATTTGGAAATATATAGTGAATAATCAAATCTACACAACAGTTGGAATGTTTTAGACTTTGACAAATGGTAAACAATGAATACATTCGTTTTTTTTAAATATAATAAACAAGAATCTTATTAAATATTTACCAGATTTAATAACTTTTAAAGTACCGTAAGATTTTTCTAGTGCTGTGGGTGTTTTTTGCGAATTGGGAAATGCCGTTTTTGTGATCGGCACTATTTTCAAAAGGTTATTATTACTGTTTTTGAATGAAAGAGGCCTGGCTGTTTTTAGCAAAACTTAGAATTGACCTTGCTGCACCCGATAACACCAATACCTTTTTTTTTATTGTGGACTGGCTGCTTTCTGCATAACTAGGTTCATTTGATCTATAAATATTGATTTCTCTTAATTTAACAAGGTTCTCGCGCAAGCCCCTCCGAGCCCCCTGCTTTTAAAAAAATATTACTATTTTTTTTATTTTTTTTTTGTTTTTTTACAATAAACATAAGTGATAAAACAGAGTATTCCAAAAATAAAGCATAATACAAAGCAATGAAATACATATTAATAGTAAAAATCTCAAACAAAAAACTTTAACTGTTTTGTTCTATAAGGTGACGATTTAAACCAGCCAATGACAGGTTGCAAGCCTTCTAAATGACTAGACTTTCATATTGCCTTGTCGAAATTTGTCTACGCTCTGTTGTAGTGTGTTTTTTTTATAATTTTCCATTAACTTTTCTCCCATTACTTTTACTTCCAATTTGTTTATAAAAATATATTTAAATGGGTTTTATTTTTTTACTACTACAGTTTTTATTCATATTTACGTGGTGTATTTTATAAAATGTTATTTTTGTATCCTATAAAAATGTTACCAAAAATGAAACCTTACATCGATTGATTGCACAATTTTATTAAAATTATTGTTGTAGTGATATTAAAATATGGTACCTGCCATAGTTATTCTGCGAATACACACATGTATACCTCACCATTTTTTTTATGTCCAAACAGTTGTAGACAAGGATTGGATGTTATCTTCAGAGAGTTATCAAGATTGACGTATATACAAAAAGAAACGGAGGACATTTATAAAAAGGGACTTGGGAAATCTCAGCATTTATAATGCTTGTGACCTGCTATTGCCTGGTTAAACACTTTATCCCCTGAATATAGTGGAGTTTTTGAACTTTTTATTTTTTAATGTTGATATTTATAACTTTTAACACTTCATATTAAAAAAAACAGATGTACAAATTTGTACCATCAGGGAATTGCAGTATGAAAATGTGTATTTTTTTCAATACGATACAGGGTGGGTGCTATAATATATTTTTTTAATTTATTTATTTAATGCACACAATACACAATTTGATCATAGCACAATTATAATTTTTTTAGTCTCGACTTATTAGCAAATTTCGTGTTTGGTCGGGACTTTTCTTTATATATAAGTCAAAACATTTATAAACATATTAAACAATATACAAAATAATCAAAACAATATACAAAATAAAAATAAAAAATATACATAATAAAAATTTATACCTGTCAAAAAATGGAATGCAAAAAAGTTATTGGACATGCCATAGTAATTGGACATGCTTACTCGAATGGTTAAAAAAAGGTTTACGTACCTCCATCATAAAATAGACTCTTTACGTTTGTTTTATTTTTATTAACGCATTACATTTATTTTTTTATGACCACTAGATTTAGAATGTACAATTACACTCACCCTAATTAAAAAAATAAATTTAAAATTCGCATTACTAACTTATTATTAAAATAAAACATTACAATTATAATATTGAGGTTGACGGCTCTACGAAATTTTGAAAAAAAAATTCTTTTGTTTTTTTATCTCTAAATACAAAAAATGTACAATACTTAATTGTATTTCTATCAGAGCAAATTAATTCTGGGACAGTTACAAGAAATAAGATTATCAGATAGAAAGATTTATTGCTTTACATTTATTTTTTTTAATTTGACAAATCCCGGAAACTTTTTTAAAAATAAATTATTAGATGTTCTTTAACAATAGTTAATATAAGTCAGGGGTGTTCGAGACAAAGTTTTAGAAAATGATTTTTTAATGTAATATGATTGTTTAAACTGATCCCCAGGAGTCATATTTAGAAAATAATAACTCAACAATCACCGAAACTACTAAAAAATGTCCAAACATGTACCTACAGTAATTGGTTACATCAAATGCATTCTTATGCACGTGAGTTTTTTCTACCGGGACAATTTTATACCGTCAAAAAGGGTCAAATTAGCATTTCACACATTATGTAATATTTATTCATCACTCTGCCGATGGTAGGTCATAAGTCCTTTTTCAGCCAATTGAGATGACTCGTCATGATAAAAAATGCTCTCCTTAGTCATTTTTCAAATGGTGTAAATTTAATAACTGCAAGAAGTTTGGCAAATCTGCCCTTTCCGATGAACGGCAAGGCTCCGTACATTTCTGCAAATTTTCTCAACCAGAATATCTACATTTGCGTATATTTTTTAAAAAGAAAATAGTGGTATTGAAAAAATCCTTAATTTAAATAATTCACTACCCTTTAAATATCGACGAGAAAAAATCTACTTTCGTTTAACATATTACAATAGAGATGGAGAACGTTTAGGGTTAGAAAATATGGAAGTCAAGGCATTTATGGGGCTAATGATCTGCCATTTGCTGTTTTTTTTGTCTGCAGCGCAACAGGCCAGGAGGCCCAAGCCTTGAGAAAAATCTAATTTATTTTTTTAATTGAACCCGGAACCTTCCATGCGTGAGTTAAACATTTTAACCACTACACCACACTTTACACATGGTGCAACATTCACCATTTTGCCTATGTTCGAATGTTCACATTTCTTCAATTCTTTCATCTGTTGATTTTGTGATGTTATAGAGAACCTTTATTAAAGCGACTTAAACCAGCCAAACATAGGTCATAAGCCCTGTAAATACCTCAACTTCCATATTTCCTTCTCTTAAATTTTCTCCATCTCTGTTTTAATAACATGTTCATCTTAATAACACTCTAGGGGGTGAAAACCAGTCTTTGTCTACAAAAAAACGTACAAACTAAATTGTCAGTTTTTTCAGCAATAATAAGGAAATATCACAAACTACAAATACAAATGAAAATATGTGAAATGGATTTAGAAAAATTATTTGTATTTTCAAAATTAATAAATTTTTGTATTTTGTTAGGAAAAATATTTTTGTTCATAATTTAAAATATGAAATTGTTAAAAAATACGTCTCAACAAAAACGTGGCATGTTTGGCTTTGACAATTATTGTGACGTCAAGATTCATGACGACGTTCTTTTTTAATTTAAACTGTCAAAAAAAAATGCCAACACTAACCGAATTGTGGCGTATTATGGGCGTGGCTAATGCAATGAACCGTTTTTGAGGGAATTTCAATTGATAAATTAAAAAATGTTTTAATGCTACTAATAACTGCAAAAAATGTATTTTTTCTTAACAGTGTTTCATAGACCCTCTTGTAATTTATAATTTTAAAAAAACAAAGTAATGTTTCTCTATTGAATTTAATAATAATCAAATGCAAAAAAAACATAAAATCGAAAAATTTGCCGAAGTCAATATCAATCATCCTATAATATATCACAATAAAATTAGATTTAATTATATACTGTTTTATTTGTAAATGTTATTAATAAATCAAAATCATTATTAAGGGGTCAATCCAGAAAGCATGTTCCGTTTGGCGGGTTAAACATAACATTATTAAGGGGTATATCCGGAAAGCATGTGCCGTTTGGCGGGTTAAAGATAACATTATTAAGAGGTAAATCCAGAAAGCATGTTCCGTTTGGCGGGTTAAAGATAACATTATCAAGGGGTATATCCAGAAAGCATGTTCCATTTGGTGGGTTAAAGAAAACAATAAGAAAAACTCCTAAGACGGTAGTTTTACGTACTCGATCTAGCTCGTAGGCACTAACTTGTCAAATCGCGGAACAAGCATTTTATTCCAATTTTATAAAATGGTGCCGCCATTTCATAAAAAAAAACACCCATGCGTTCGTCGTCATGCACATTATCACGACCTTCATTAAACTGTCTCATCCATCTTCTTTCTATCGAAACACTCTTCACATGCTCTACGTACACCTTACAGAACTGTTTATGGTCTTCAGTACCTCTTTAACTTTTTTCATCCGCCGGAGAACGTTATCGTTTCGGACTCTGTCTACCCAGCAGATTTGTAATATCTTCCTGTAGCACTACATTTCAAAGGCTTTGATCTTTTTTGAAGTGGCTTGGGGAGTGTCTACGTTTCGACACCGTAAAAAAGTACTGAGAAGACGTAACCTCGAACAATGCGCATTTGGAATCTGAATAAAAGTATCTACTGCAAAGGTCACGAATCCTGAAAAAGCAGTCTCGCGTCATTTCTATTCTGACTTTGATATCTTGTGAGTAATCCCATTCATCATTCAGTCAGCCCCCTAAATATTTATATTTTTGAACTTGCTCAATAACCTGCGCTTTAATTTAAATTTCACTGGAAAAGTTTGTGGCTTCGAATGACCATTCATTTGATCTTAGAAATATTAATTTCTAACCTTTTATTTAAACTAGCCGAGTGTGTTTTGTCCAATAATAGCTGGAGGCTTTCCATACTATCTGCTAGAATGACAGTATCATCCGCGTATCGTATATTATTTATAATTCATTCAATTTTTTTAAAAACACAAATGTGCCGACTACAAGATCGATTTTGTCTGTTCTAGTTACGCGTAGTTGTCCTTTACCACAGTATCGGGGAGGTATCTGCGAGAGAGTAACAGAAAAACTATGTTTAAATACCCAATTCCTATCCACCAAACTGCCCTTTACCCTTAAGGAAAATAATTATAACCCGTATCTCAAACGGCGGGGTTTATAATTTTATTCGGCATTTCAAACAAGCAACACGTAGCGTACACAACAGTCAGCTAACTCAAACTAGCGTCAACTCAATAAGTTAGGGTTAGTACCCACCACGCATACCTGAAACTGCGATCGCAGCTCCGTGCTGTCAAGAAACACAAACGGAACCTACTTTCTTAATATTTTATACTTCGAACATACAAGATTATTGTCCATTTGTTAAATTTAGTAAAGAGATTACTTGGAAGCCACAAAATTTAAGCATCAGTTATATTTTATCACAACTCAGTTTTTAAGAAGTTTTAATCGATTTTAAACATGCGGAACACAAAATTAAAATAAATTTGTAACCACAGGGTTAGAAAAAACTATACTTATGTAGTAAGAAAACAGTTGTTATTATAAATATAAATTGTAAAATAGGTTAGTTTCTCGAAGTTAACAGTAAAATCGTGGGTCATCTTATTTTTACAATAAAATTACGCTATAATTTTTGTAATGTGAGCTATGTATGAAATAGGTTAGAAAATAATAAATATATCCATTTACCTTATGATGTAAAGGTGTGAAATAAAATATCATTGCTGTGTGAGTGAGTTTTTCATTAACAACTCCCCCAACCAAATCCAAAACATGTTATGTGAAATATGGAAATATCACATACTACGAGTACCGATAAAAATATGTGAAATAGATTACAATGAAAGCATCCACCCCTTTCTCGAAACTGTCCATAAAGACTTGTGTCTTTCTTCAGTTTCGCATTAAAACTAACTAAGCGAAAACTTAATACTTCTTTACAATCAAACCACGGAAATAACAAAACAAATAAACTTTAAAAGCTTTCATTGTACCCCTCACTGCAGTATTGTCAATTTGTGATCAATCAAATGCACATGGTCAGCACAATCACCTTTTTCTAGTTTCCCAGTATGACAGGGAAGGAATACAGTGTTAGTTCCAAATTGAGACCGCGGCCGCGTGCTCCAGATCCCGCCTCGGAAAGGAAGAAGAACGTAGCAATACGAACAAATCAAACAACGACACAAAACTCAAATACATATAGGAAACAGAATAATTTGCCCCATACAACATGCACTCAAGCAACAGAAGAAAAACAATACGTATCTATACCAAATCACATAGGAACATCAAATTATCAAATCATTTATTATCTACACTAAATATGTCAACTCTATGTAAAAGAAGAATTATAAATGACTTATTAAATTTATATAAAATAGCAAATGGCGTATTGGACGTATCGGAATTAACTAGTGTTATCAGCTTGAAAGTACCTCTTCGAAATACTCGGCAGCTAACGTTATTTTTTGAATCTCCTGGCAGTCACAATTATTATTACAATTCACCAATACCTAGATTACACCGGCTAGGTAACGAGTATGGTGAAGTTGATATATTTTGTCTGTCTTTATATAAATAAAGGTTTAGTATTCAAAAGGTTATAAATTAATTTATGTAAATTTTCTTAATATTTTTCTTTATTTACTATTTCTTTTTCTCATGTATCTCTTTAATAATGTATAAACTTATATGTATGTATATGTATGCGTGTATGTTTTCATATGTAAATTTTTTAAATATTTTTCTATGTACCATATACCTATGTTGGTACATTTCCTGATTTTTACTTATTATTGTATCTTTTAGCTTTTCTTATGTTATCTTTAATTTTAACCAAATTTACATACTCATGTTTCACTGCTGCACTTAAATGTAATTTCTAAAATATGTAAAAGCCCATTGTAAATCAATAAATAAAAATAAAATAAAATAAATTATCAAGACACTACTGGCACAACTCTAACACAGATCCTAACATTATCCTTATCGAACTCAGGCGAAATTACTTCTCGTCATAATACTGAATCCCTCGCTAATGTGAAATAGATTGTGCATAAATGTTTTCATACATAACTTTTAATGATGTAATAACTTGTATATACATATAGCTCTCGTACAGTCAATCATTCAATATGCAATAGTTGGATGGGGAGGGGCTTATAACGCTCATCTTAGACCCTTAAAAGTTCTACAGAAAAAGATCATTAAAATAATACTTTATAAACCATCCTTGTTCTCAACTACCGAACTATTCAAAAAATTTAATGTTTTAAGAGTGGAAGATATTTACGGAAAGTGTTGTATGCTTCAGGTGCATAAGGAGAGCCTCCCATTGGACCGCATTACGGGAAGGTTAAGAACAGAATGCCTTGCTCTACAGAGAACTAAAACTACCACAGCCAAAAATCATTATACTTACATAGGACGGAAGCTTTTCAATAATTTACCACAAAATCTACGTCAAGAAATAAATTACGAAAAATTAAAGGATAAATAAAAGAAAAGCTTCTTGACATGATTAAAATTAACTGTATTTTGAAAATGGAGATGTATGTTTAATATGTGCCTGTGTTTATAAATTTATAAATTTTGTGTTTTTATTTAATATTTTTTAGTGTTATATTTTCTCAATTTAAAAAAAAAAAAAAAAAATTTATTTATTCTACTATTATTTTGTTTTGCATTTTTTGTTTCTTTTTTATGTTATTTTGTAAACTTACCAAACACGAGAGCCAGACTCTTTTTTGGCAAGTTCAACCTTACGTGTCCCATTTTTATACTGAATGTATTGTTAATTGTTTATTTATGCTAATAAAGGTTTTTATTTAAAAAAAAAAACAAATATTAATTTAAAAAATACTCGGTACACTTCCACTTATTTATTTTGACCAATTAGCGCTTTCACCTTCTAATGAGCATCTCAGACTGGTGAATATTATACAGTGTAAGGATAATTTATATAAAACTAAATATTATCTTAAGTCTAAGTACATTTAAAAATAAGTTGAAAAAGATACAATACGCAATATTTCAATGGAACAGAGTAAGACAAATTATTGAAACATGTGTTGGCGGTGTACTTTAAGAGAATATTCTATTATATAAAAAATATTTATTGTTTTATTACAATGTACAGGGTCAAACAACATAAAATAAATAAGTGGAAGTGTACCAAGTATTTATTAAATTAAAAACTTATATTCACATATCATTACAATGGAATTCCATCAAGAATTATGAATAAATAATTTAAATGACATAACTTTTAAAATAAAATTGTTGAAAAAATCTGCCTCTACAAAAACGCGACATGTTTGGCCTTGGCAATTGTGGCGTCAAGATTTGTGACGACGTTCTATTTAAATGGTCACAAATAAAGTTCAATAATTAACCGAATCAGGGCGTATGTAAATAGGGGCGTGGCCAATACAGTGTGCCGTTTTTGCGGAAATTAAAAATCTTTTTTGTGCTATTAATAAGTTTTAAAAAATACAAAAAAAATACTCCAAAGAATTTCATTAGCTCCTAATAATTCAAAATTGTTAAAAAAAGTGTGATATTTTAGTGTGAAAAGTGTCCTGATGAAGGGACAGGTACGTCTGGAAACCTATATACAGGAAAGTCGGTAAGTGGTGTTATTAAAATATGTATTTATTCTTCATCAGCTTGTAAGTGGAGCATTTGGACATCACCAAACGCCTCCAGCCCCGTGATTAAGAACGATATTCATCGGTATATATCGAGACGGTATAAAGTATAAACTAACATCGATATTTATGTACATTTGTATGAAAGTTCAAAGTCGTCAAATTGAACATGTTGAAAAAAATAAATTGTAAACATACCGTATTTTTCACATAGAAAACTTAATTTTACTTTGTAGGAAAAATTGAAGATAAATTTTAACTTCCTATCAAAATACGGACCCTGGAAATTTTATCGCTAACCAGCACTCTCGCCGCCTTCCGTGTCAACCTCGCGTCCCTTAATTCTGCTGAATAAAGCCGAAAGATCGTCATCAACCGTCTTCATGGACGGCAGAAGCCTGTAGGTGTGAAAAAGAGACAGCTTGGGTGAAGAATCTTCGAAGTCATCCGCAGCATGTGTCCAAGCCAAGTACACCACCGCACCAGCAAAACGCTCGTTTTAGGAAACTGCCTCGTTGGTTCTCGGATTTTATTATCAGTTATGAAATCGAACCATCTTATGCTTATGTTCTCTTCAGGCACTTACTCTCAATAGTCAGAATTATTTAATCATCTTAAAATATCTCAAAATATTTATTTAAATGTTTCTACCGCAAAGTAAATGCTTTTAATATTAATAACCTTAAGATTTTAGGAGAATGCAGAATGCTGGCTACGAGCTCACCCAGATGCTTACAGGTCGTGATGGGTTCATGAGCTACCTGCATTGCTTCAAGCTTTCCGAAATCGACAGCTGCCCATGCGACGATGAAACTCCTCAAGATGTCTCTCACCTTTTGATGCATTGCCCCTTTTTAAGCTTTCAAAGACAACAGCTGAAGGCGCGATGCACAAGCTTGGGTGAAGATCGATGCGACATCCTATCGGTGACAGATAATAAAAAACTCACTCGAGAGGTAGTATTATACATGGTCAATATAATGAAGGCAATTGGTAAAATAAACCAAAGTAAGGCACTAAATGCCGAACACTCCTCTAATAGAACGGAAGGCCTGTTGACTACTGCCAACAGACCAGCTTCTCCTGAAGAGTTTTAAGTGGTTTCCTCTTCTCATGAGCGAATGCTGAGAAGTTCCTGATTGGCCCATATTGGTATATCTCTCCTCTTCCCAACAATTTAGATAAATTTAAAGAAATTTTATAGCAGAAAAATCCACTGTTGAAATATAAACCTTATATACTTTTAACAAGGTAAATAATAAAGCAACTCACATACAAAAAAAAAGTTAACATTAATAAAATTCCTGTTGCTATGATGTCACGTAAGTCTATATAGAATACAAGACTTGATGTATCTCTCTAATTTTAAAAAATAATTTAAGTTTGTAAATTATTTTTAAATAACTTATGTAATATCATTAATAATCATTTAAGGTGGCACGATCAGGTTAATGAAGTTAGTCGTAAACTTTATAGCAGTATGCACTTACTTAAAATATTACATAATTTTTTTGCCAATTAATGTTAAGCAAACATAAGTCCAGAGCATACTTCTTCCACTCCTTGACTATGCAGATGTATGTTATACAGATGCTAACTCTGAATTACTTGATAAGTTAAAACGATTGCAGAATATTTGCTTTCGTTATAACTTTGATCTTCGCAAATTTGACCACATAATCGAGTATTGCACGCAACTACACTGGCTCAGTATCAGGCATAGAATGAACATTCACATTCTATCACTTCTTCACAATATTTTAAATAATCCCACTTCGCCTGCTTATCTGAGAGAGCTCTTCCAACCTCTTTCACAACACGGACTATCTCTTCGTTCTAGTAACGAGAAAACCCTTTTAATACCCTGTCATCGCTCTAATTTTCTTACCTCTTCTTTCACAGTAGTAGCCGCTCGATTGTGGAATAATCTACCCACTAATGTTAGAGACGCCTCTTCTTTATTTACGTTTAAGTCAATGTGCCCGCCCTTATATGTATATGTACATAAAGTACACATTACATTTTATACTTTCATAATTAACCTTACAAATAATTGCTTTTTAATATGGAAACTTCACTGGTCCATTAGAATTCAGTCTAATTGTGTAAAATATTAAACTTTGTAACTGTACTTTATGTTTCCTGAATAAAAGAAAATAAAAATAAAAATAAAATAAAACAAAGTGTCAAATAAATAAATAAACAAGTGAAAATTATTGATTGATTTATTTTATTCACAATATAATGGAAATTAATTGTAATTTATTACAGAAACAAAAGACAAGTGATACTTTAATCCACAGATTTGGAAAAACAAGTGATCGGTTTCATCGCTTTAGCGATATCTTCGAGGCTGGTATCTTTATTATAAAATCAATTGTATTTATACACAGCATTAGGAATAGAGAACATAAAGTGAAGGTAAGATGATCGGTCTTTCGCTTCATGTGCCAGTTCAGGGATTGTGAAATATTCTAGTGTACAAATACATTTTTAAATAAATATTTTATGTCAACCATGTCGGTAATCGATCAGCAACACTATAATATAATATAAAACAATAATTTAGGTAGTCATATATAATGTTAAGCTGCGCATAATCGCTTATTTGAAAGATCCGCCCCTGATACATATGACATACATTATAATTAAAGTATGTACATTTAAACATCTATAAAATACTTAAAAAATAATAAAATAGGACATTACACTGGTATACGGCAGCACATCTTCATTGCTTTTGTTACATGAAGGTAAGATGATAGGCTTTAAATGTCAGCCTATGGAATATTCTTTAAAGTAAGGGTATCTTTATGGTATGCTTTGGTGTGGGTTGTTCAAATTTCCAAAAACATTCATAACCTACAGAATATGGAAGTCTTAAGTTGGAGGCTAACTAAACAAACCGACTGGTCTAAGAAGAAGTTCGTGGCATATCCAGGTAAGAGTACTGTTTGGCTCTCGTGCTGTGAGATTTTTTTTTTCCAAAAGTTGGCAAGACTGATTGATAGTGGGGGGTCTCCTGAACACAACGAGCACCAGCGACCCTCGATAGTGCCAAAGCTTGCCTCGTAGTGAACGTTTCTGAAAAAGATGTCAAAAAAAAATCCCGCCAAGTGCGATGTGCGCGCTTTCATAAGGTTCCTACTCGCGGAACGAAAAACTCCGACTGAAAATTTTGCACGGATCAAAACTGTTTATGGCGAAGGTGCTATGAACCGAACAAACCTTTTAAATGAAGGAAGAACGAATATTCACGACAAAAATCGACGAAACGAAAAACTGGTTGTGAAGACCGCCGATTGACAGTAGGTGAAATGTCTGCGATGTTCCCACAAATTTCCAGATCTTTGTTATACGAAACAATTACAAAAACGCTGGAAAAAATTCAAAATAAACGGAAGGGTTTGACAAAGGTAGTGTGATTGTTGCACGACAACGCCCGCCCGTACACGGTTTACGCCACCAAGGCGCGTTAAAACTCTTTTGGTTGGGACATTTCAAACCATCCTGAATACTCCTTTTCTTAGCGCCTTCAGATTTTCATCTTGTCCCCTTCCCGAAGACTCACATGGCCGGAAAATATATTCTTACTGATGAGGAGGTGAAACAAGAGGTCTTGAAGTGGATGAGAGAGATGGCGGGAGAGTTCTATGAAGAGAACATCAAAAAACTTGTGGCACGGCTTACAATCTGCATAGAACGGGAAGGCAACTGCGTGGATAAATAAGTAATATATGTAAAACAATGCACTGTTTTTTTTTTAAATACAAAAATTGATAATTCTTACTTTCTGGATATGCCTCGTACAAAAAATGAAAAATGTTTTCAGAAGTTCTCAGACAGAATCTAACTCGCATAGCTAAAAGTTTCAGCTCTCTATATTGACAAAAATCATCAAAAAGATGAATTAAACATTTGTCAATGAAAGGTCACAAGCCCTAAAGTAAGTATCCCTAGAGTTAGTAAATCCTAAATATGAAAATCCTAGAATAAGTAAATCCCTTGATTTACATTTACACTTCTTTAAAAAAAAAACATCTTTGTTGTAATATGTTAATTTACATTTATTGTAATAATTTAATATGACAGGGTTACGAATGATAAAATCAGACGAGAGTGAAAATCTGAGTCAAGTATATTGATTGATAAGATTATGAAAGGGTCTCTGAGATCATTTGGTCACTTAGAACAAATGGACGACGAAAGACTGCTAAAACAAGTATATATGGCGAAAATGAAGACGAGAAAGACGCGGCATGATCAGATAAACCAAAATCTAAGGTCTGGTCATGTCTAAAGCAGACAGAACCGAAGGGCATGTATGACAAGATGTATGAATATAGAAGAAGCTAGGAATGTATGCCAGGATAGACGTGTGTGGCGGCCCATTCTTTCTGCCTACCCCTACGGGTAAATGGCATGATGGTAGCAGTAGTAGTAGTAGTATGTAATATCAATCATCTTATGTATATTCTGTACTTTTGCTACACAGTATTACGGCTATTTTTATTGTATTTATAATTTATATCGTCCTTAAAATGCCCACTGGGCGTATTATAAAATAAATAAATAAACATGTTTTCTAAAAAATATCACTAGCATCAACAGACCTCAAGTTTTTAATACTTACTATTTCTACATTCAACTTAAGTAAAATAATCGGTTTTATTTATAAAATCACATTTACTGATAAACTTAACAACGGGATCGTAAAATATAGATTTGATGATGGCACTACTAAGGTTGATGACGATGAAGAAGAAAGATCAGAATAATTTGAATGGGAGACGACTATTTCTGATACGTTATTCTTGCAGACGGTTATCCCCGGACCAACGCAAAGGGAGTATGCCATCAAGTGTGGAATTAGATGTTGCTCAAACACTCCTGTGAAGAGATGCTGTGAAGGACCTCTGGCGAACACGGCTACGTCTTCAGCACCGTAAGAACCTGATGTCAGAGGAAATACAGCTGGAAACTGGAAGTTTGGATCGCCTGGAAAATAATTTCAAAGGATTGTGAAAACACGCAAAACCTGGTGGCAAACAAATGATTTGATTAAATATGTTTAATTTTAGGGTTACTTGAACATTAATGTTTTCTCATGAGTCAAATATCTAAAGTCCCCTCTTTGCGCTAATTAATTTATTCAATGATTTTTTGTCACATTATACTAACGGCTATTTAAAAATACCTACAAAATTATCAAGTGAAGTATTGGGTTATGAAAACTGTTTTTTTTTGTTTTATTAATTTTTTTATTAAAAAGTATATTTCGGTGTAGATAACCAAACTAGAACAGGCAATTACTGCTGAGGTTATCTATTGAACATTTATTTATCTATATTTGTATTTATAAACCTATCTGTAAATACAGAGAAAACAAAAATTAAACAAATTTTATCAAATATATGTATTTAACCATTTGCCGAATTTTCTTTGTCTACCGGTTTCGAGACATACCCGTCCTTTCCCAGGACATCAATTAAACCAACATGCAAAACCCACTATACACATTCACCATAGTTGTCGCACAAAAATATAAAACCAACACGACATGCATTTAATAAGCATCCCTTACATCCACTGATTCGGTTATGAAAATATTTTATGTTGTGGGAGAAATAATTGAAAAAAGGTAGAGAGAATAGATGAAGGGGGTGAGCTTAGTAGGTTTAGGGTTACCATCACAGTGAAACATCGTATAAAGGACTATATCAAAAGGTTATTTGATTATTGATCAAAGGAACATTATTTTTGTAAGTTTTCCTATTGTGAAATATTTCCATATTATTAACTTTTAACCTTTTATTATTTGTATGTAATAATTTAACTCCCGTATTTTTATTAAAGTCATGATTTAAATTGATCAGTTGATTTGCAAATCGAATGTCAAAATTTCTTGATGTTCTTCCAACGTAAACTGAAGGACAAGAATTGCATTTTAATTGGTAAAACACCTGCATTATTTTAAACTATTTTTATTTTTATTACTAAGCAATAATTTAAAAATATTTTATTTGTGCAAAAAGTAGGTTGGATATTATTTGGTAAAAATTTGAATACATTTGTGGATATAGTACTTACACAAATAATTATTCTCTATTTATTATCATAATTCGTATTATTATAATTACATTTGACAGGTTATAAAAATTGTTTGATTGATTTTTATTTTTATTTCCTTTTTATTTATTTTTTATTTATTTACTTATTTATACATTTTATCATATACAGAATTTTATGTTTACTTTGCCCAGCTAACAAGGGTACATACCCGTTTTCAAGCTAGGCAATTATGTTTTAATACATGATAATAGTGTACAAGTTAATATAAAGCACAGACTAATAAAATATAAACTTACTCGTCTACACATTTTGGTAAATAAACATACACACATACACATATTTACACAAAAGAAAAGAATATGGAAGTTTAGGCATTTACAGGGCTTCTGACCTGTCATAGGCTGGTTTAAGTAGCCACTTTACACACTGTAACTTTCACCATTCAGCCTATGTTTAAACATTCGCATTTCCTCAACTCTTCCATCTGTTGACTTTTGCGAAGTAAAAGATCTGAAACCTTTATCGTGCGGGTGAGATTCATCCGGCCGAACTAATTCACCTACCAGGCAACGCCTGAAAACAATTTTCTAATGTGTATACTTCTTCTTTTACCAGTTAGTTGTTTAAAAATGTTTTAAGTATGTCCAAATGTTTGCAGACAGGCTGGATTTCCTCCTAACAAATGGAAGAGTTGAGGAAATGTGGATGTTTAAACATAGGCTGAATGGTAAATGTTACACAGTGTGTAAAGTGGCCACTTACACGAACCAATAATAAGGTCATAAGCCCTGTAAATGCCTAGACTTCCATATTATCTTCTCAAAAAAGTTTTCCCTCGCTGTTGCAGCAAAAATTTAGATCTATATAAATTCCTAGGGAAAAAATCTAGCCTTTCTGCAAACATTTGGACATACTTAAATTTTTTTAAAATAATTTGAGTTAAAAAAATTTCAGTTTTTTTAGTAAATGAAAATTTGGAATATTCAATTGAATAAATTAAAATGTAAATAACGTAAGTAATTACATGTCTATAACTTATATAATTTTTTAGCTGTTAGTATTTTTTTAACTTTTCGTTTTTATATTTTATTTGGTTTTTAAATTGTTTTTTTTTAAACTTTTTTCATAACTATATTTTTTGTTTCCTTAAGGTCAGACTGTAAGAAATTGCTAGTGGCAATAAGTCCGCCATTTGACCCTTCATACTTTTGTCTTATTTAAGAATAAACACTTTTTTATATTTATCACATTGTATATATTATGGTTAGTAAAAAGTATTTATTTTTATTGTTACAACAATATTGAACCCACTTACGTTTCAAGAATTGTTCTTCTTTCTCAACATGAACCCTCAACCCTTCTTCGTTTCTTGCCCTGAATCCTGGTCCATTGGCATAGTTGAGACTGAGGTAGGGAAAGCCATCAGTGTCTTTGTCGTCTGATGACGGCTTCACTTCTCCGAAGATATCGTTCCATCGGCTGGCGTATCCAGATATAGTCATGGTATGGGCGTGATCTGCAGTTACTATCATCAGAGTTTCTGCAGGATTAGTCATCTCGGAAACCTTTCTTGCGGCTTTGTTCAACTCTAAAGTTTCATCAACAGCGAGTCTAGCTTTGTTCTGGTTGTGCGCATCATTTATTCTTCCTCCTAAAAAAATATCATCAAAAATTCAAGTTGTCGTGGACGTATTGAGAAATACTTTTAATAGTTGGAACGTAAAATATTTTTGAATGAAAATCTTAATCATATGTCATTCTTCTGCACGAAAACACTGTCACAATCAAAAAGGTTCCTCCTCTCACCAATGCCATATCTACCATGTACCAGGTTTCAATTGGAGTTAGAGGCTGATTGCGCTGATCATGCTCATGCTCATGCTCCTCGCGCTGCCGCCCTCTCGACTGATGTTGCCCTCTACGCCCACACACTGCTCTACTCGCGCAATTAATCGCGACTTGTCATTAGCCTTTCTATACAATGGACGATGAAACTGTGACAGCGTGCGTGCTATGCATTTTTAGTACAGCTAATTATATCAATATACATTAATATGGAATAATGAAATATTTTTGTTCTTTTAAAAAAAAAATTATTTCCTTTTTTAATTACTATAAAATACAAAAGTACCTTATAATATTTTGCAAAATATTTTCTTTTCTCTTCCTTATATTACACAAAAATATTATACCTAAATTTTAATTTTTAAACAACTTCTATTTATTTTTATTTATATCACTACAGAGATGGGTAGAATTTTTGTTTCAAGATTATGGATATTCGAGCGTTTACAGGGCTTATGACCTGTCATAGGTTGGGTTCAAGTGGCCACTTTTATGTAGATACTACAACATTCCCCATTCCGCTTATTAGCGAATATCCATATCGGTGACATTTTTGGTTTTTGTATATATGTCATGAAACAAGGAAAGCTTTCGCTAGCGCGTTTGGAGCGCCAGCGCTATATAAATAAAAATATACCTACTCCCCCTTGGGATAAAACCCAGAATTGTGTGTGTATAAATATGTAAATATATATACACATACCAAAAATAATATTGTGTAAACTTCTATTTATTATTGTTATCAAAAACATTTTTCACTTTGTGGTATAACATTTTACACTTATTTGTGTATAAATTTGTATAAACCACTTAATTTTTTTTATTATTTCATTTAAATTATTTATTGACAATTCTTGATGGAATTCCATTGTAATGATGTAATAACTTATATTTACATATAAATTATGAATTTAAAAAATACTTGGTACACTTCCACTTGTTTATTTTGACCAATTAGCGCTTTCACCCTCTAATGGGCATCTTCAGACTAGTGAATATTCTACAGTGTATGGATAATTTATATAAAACTAAATATTATCTTAAGTGTAGGTTCATTTAAAAATAAGTTGAAAAAATGTACCTACACTTAAGATAATATTTAGTTTCATATAAATTATCCATACACTGTATAATATTCACCAGTCTGAAGATCCCATTAGAGAGTGAAAGCGCTAATTAGTCAAAATAAATAAGTGGAAGTGTACCAAGTATTTTTTTAATTAATAACTTATATGTAAATATAAGTTATTACATCAATTCTTCTATTTATGTTTATTTTCCTTCTCTTTTTGTACTTTAATTGTAACCTTAAATGTAATTTTCATATTAAATGGAAACCTCACTGGTCCATTAGAGTTGAGTCTAACTGTGTAAAATATAAAACTATGTAACTGTACTGTATGTTTCCTAAATAAAATCAAATAAAAAATAAAATACCTATCTATTTATCATAGGAGCGAAAATTCATTAACATTTCTCTTATACACATAAACAGGTCATACCTTTATGGGATTTTTTTGTTTACTGTTAATATGTATTTCATTGCTATACAATTATATTTTATTTTTTTAATACTTTGTCTCTCTCTTATGTATATTGTAAAAATAAAAAAATAAAAATATGTATCATTAAAAAATGACGCGTGCGTCTTGTGTGAGTGCTCGATGCGTACTGCGACCGCGCGATTATGTGGCACCCACTCGCGCTCATATTGCCGGTCCTTTGACTCGCGCTCAAAAAACCGACAAAATAGGGAGCGGTAGGCACGACGAGAAGCATGACGCGCGGCATGACGATGTAATGTTGCCACACTGCGTCTCCGCCTCCTTTCCTTGCCACTTTCCATGCCACTCGTCGAGTGTGTGGCAGCCCCATAATATCTGAGGCAGTATTTTTCAACCCGTAGGTCACAACCCCCATGGGGGTCGTGGAGTCTTGGGGATTCGCGGTCGGAAACAAATTTAAAATAAAATGCAAGGGCTATAGATCCTACACTACGTTCAAAATACAATAATTTCAGTGAGACGGACAGCCTTCTCGTTATGTATATATATATATATATATATAGATGTGTGCACATAGAGAATGTGGCGTAACCAAGTGGTTAAAAACAATGTTTGTTGAATATTATATTTTGTATGTTGTTTGTTGCATATTATAAATATTAGTGTATTTCGTAATGTGGCATTATGACTGATCACCAATCATGGATCACCGCAAGAAAATCCAAAATCAAAACAAAACTTACCAAATATGAACAAGAAAAATCCCTTGTCATTTTTTGAAAGAATCTTTATGGCTGCTTCGGTCATCTCTTCAAGCGTCGGTTGGGAAGAATTAGCTTGCATGTGGAACTCCATCGGACCAGAACTGAAGAGTCCTAGTAGATATTCTGTAGTATTTCTCAGTTCCATCAGCTCTTCTCTGTTGCTCACGTAATGGCTGATCACTTGTTTGTTGACCTTGTCATTGGTCCACTCCGTTATAAGGTTTTTGCTGTCTTTTCTTCTTCCTTGGCTATTGGTGGTGTTTGGAAGAAAGTTTCCTCGACCTCCGCCAAGAATGACCTTAAAATGTAAAACAATTTAAATTAATTTATCAACAATATTTTGAGTTTGTACAAATTCAACAAGATTTTGGATTCAACTCCCTAGGCAGCTGTTTATATTAACATAATATTACAACAGAGATGAAGAACATTTAAGAGAAGGTAATATAGAAGTCAAAGCATCTACAGGGTTTTTAACCTGTCAATGGCTGGGTCATGGCAATGGATGTTCCACGTTATAAATAACATATTGCCATGTATTATTATATAACTTTTCTGCATTCCATTTTTTGACCTGTATAAATTTTTATTATTTATATTTTTCTATTATTATTTTGTATATTGTTTTGATTTTTTGTATGTTGTTTAATATGTTGGTATTTTTGATTTATATATAGAAGAGTCCCGACTTAACACGGAATTTTCTAACAAGTCGGGACATAAAAAAAATATGATTGTGCTCTATGATAAAATTGTGTATTTTGTGCATTTAATAAATTAATTAAACCAGCCAATGACAGGTTATCAGTCTTGTAGATGCTTAGACTTCGATATTACCTTCTCTTAAATGGTCTTCATCTCTGTTGTAATATGTTAATATGAACAGCTCACCGGGGAGTTTAATTCAGTTCTTGTCTACAAACTCAAAATATTGGTATTACATGATTTTTAAATAATAAAAATATTTAAAAAAACAAAGAAGAAATAACTAAATAATCACCATACTAATTTTACTGCACCGTGTTGATTTGGATGACACATGTGAAATAGGCCTTTCTGTGCGACATCGAAAGTGTGACATAAAAAACTACACAAAATACGAACGCGTCATAAGTTTGCGTCACAATTTGGTACGTTACATTCATGAGTACGGAAAACAATGACTCAACACTGAACGACCCAACGTCGCGCGTCGTCTTGTTCGAAATTCAAAACTCGTTCTCCGTCAGACAGACACAGTTTATTGACTTGATAAATTTATTGATTATTTTTTTTAAATTGAAACTTTAGTAAAAAAATAAATGCGTTTTGGTCGGCCTAAGACAGGTGAAAAATTGCTTGCTTGTAGAGTAACAGGCCACCGGAGTGTTATAGAACATAAAAAATGACATCTGTATTTATTTTAAAAATTATTATTTGATAAGGTCAGTGGAAGGTGAAATTTAAGTTTTTTTTAATGTTTATTATAATGATCTGTTTTAACTCTTAAAAAGCTGTAGTAAAAAAAATATTTACGCGCGGTGATGTAACATCGTTGTTACCTTAAGCGAATATATTAAACCCTCTTAAAATAGTACAAAGATTAATTATTAAAGTAATTTTAAAGAAACCCTCAACATTCAATACGGGAAGTCTATATAAAATATTTAAGGTTCATACAGTAGACACTCTTTATAAAATAAATTCTATTATACAAATATATAAAAAAGAAAAAATAAAAGAAATTGAAATAAATAAGTCACTCAGATACCAACATACTATTAAAATTTATAAATTCCCTACAAGTCATAGTCAAAATAGCTTTGTCTTCAAAGGTGTAAAAAGTTATAATAATCTTCCTAATGAATTAAAGACTATTAAAAATAATATATCAATAAATAAATTTAAAGTTATCAAAAGAAATTTTTTGAACTCGTGTAAAAAAAACATTAAAATTTTAATTAACATGAATGTATTATTGTTTTATGTTTTTTCTTTATATATCCCATGTTTTTTTTTTTTTTTCATGTACTCGTATTTAAAATTATATAAACTCTTATAAATAAACAACTAAAACAGTGTTAGTCACTCTCCAAGCACAAGAGTTAGTATCTTTTTTGGAGAGTTACAGTGATAACATTTACTCGATGTGTAAAAGCAGATATGTTTAGAATTTTACAAAAACATGTACTTTTTATGAAATTTATGAATAAAAAATAAAAAATTAAAAAAGAATATCGGAATATTTCGAAAAAAAAGATAGTAAATATATATATTCAACTACAGTAAACCTACTTTTAAAATGAGAAATCAAAATTTATTATATAAAAATAAAAATGTTTTTACATTATAAATTTAAGATCTTCCTATTCACTCGTATCAAACACACACTCACCCTGTCCAACCACCCTCACACCCATATTCACATACCAATCAAAACCACACTCCACTCCCCTTACCCACGCGTCCTCACACACAAAAACTCGCACACATGCACTTCGATATTGATAGCTAACTGAACTGGATTTTTATAATTGTATTTATGTGGAAAACTTATTTGGCTTTAATTTAAAAAATACTTGGTACACTTCCACTTATTTATTTTGAATAATTAGCGCTTTTACCCTCTAATGGGCATCTTCAGACTGGTGAATATTATACAGTGTAAGCATAATTTATATAAATATATAGATATAGATAATAGATATTATCTTATGTTTAAATATAAATACAAGTTATTACGTCGTTACAATGAAATTCCATCAAGAATTGTCAATAAATAATTTAAATGAAAAAAAATATTTGGCTTTATTTTACTTTTTTTTTGTAATGTTGTATTTACTTTATTGCATTGCTGTTATTTTACAGAATAAAAAAAATAAAAGAAGAACATAGAGACATACTGTTTAATAATTCCTTTTTAAAAATAAAATATATTTTAGCCCTGTTATAGCAAAATAAATTAAAAATAATAAATACGCCGATCAGCTCACTGCCAATAACCAACCGACTGAATACACAAACACAGGCCACAGAACAGCGTCTCTGTCTTGCTCTCTCTTATACAGATTTATTGTCGTATTGGCGGTCACATTCATTTTTTGCATATCAAGGATGGTCAGCGTATTAGCCTACCATGCGAGAGGTCTCGGGTTCAATTTCCGACATGGTTGACATGAAATATTTATTTAAAAGAGTGTTTTCACGACAGAATATTTCATAGTCCCTGGACTGGTACCTGAAGCGAAAGACTGATCATCTTTCCTTCGTGTAACTCACATGATCAATATACGCTGCGATTGGTTACCAATGCAGTGCCCTATGCACCATTAGGTGCGAAGGGAATGATGATGATGATATGAAAAATGAAAAAAATGAAATTTTTTACGAATTTTCCTTTCTAAATCCGGTGTGAAATTATCAATTTTAAGAGTACAAAAATACAACTTAATCATTTAAAAAAACAAGAGAGAGATATATCAAGTCTTGTATTGTCTGTAGACTAGTGTGACATCACAGCCACACGAGAGTTACACATTCGAAAAATCACCGCACAAACTTTTTTGTTTCTTTAAATATGTATGTGTATTTTTGCAACATATATTGTATCATTGACAAATTACAACAGAGATGAAGAACATTTAAGAGAAGGTGATTTGATTTTTAATTTTATCTTTCAACTTTAACCTTTTATTTTAATTCTTATTTTTAACTTTTGATTTTAACTTTTAATGTAAACTTTTAACTTAATTTTGATTTCAACTTTTAATTTTAATTTTAATTTTAACTATTACTTTTAATTTTAATTTTAACTTTTTATTTAATTCTTAATTTATACTTGTTCATATATACATTTACTACCTGCATCTAATATATTATTGTTGGTTGTATTTTTACAAAGAAATTTAAATGTTCATGGAAGCAGAGAGGGAGGAAGGAAAGTAAAGTTGGAGCTATACAATGTCTTCTCCTTTTTATGTACTGTTTATTTAATATTCAGATTTTTACTTTTTTGGAATTCAATTATTTTTCCCCTCTCCTTTTGCATTCATAATAAATTAGTTTGAAATCTGTAATTGGTCTTAATTTTTTTAATTGTTCTTTTGTACCTTGTTTTATATAAAGACTGTATGATTTCTTTAATCAATAAATAAATAAAGTAATATAGAAGTCTAAATGTTCATCATCTCTGTTGTAATATGTTTATATAAATAGCTCCCCAGGGATTGAAACCAGTCCTTGTCTACAAAAATTTGGACCAACTTAAAATATTGTTGATATATTGTATCACTCTAAAATGTATGCAATCGGCGATGTATAAAATTACGATTTTAGTGGTGGTGGAGACTTTTTTTTCAACAATGTTTGAGTATGTCCAAATGCTTGCAGACTGGCTGGATGTCCCTTGGGAGTTAATTTAATTTAAAAATATTGCAACAGAGAGGGAAAACATTATTGAGAAGGGACTATGGAAGTCTAGGCATTCGGACATACTCAAACATTGTTGAATTAACTACTTGGTAAAAAAAGAAGTATAAATATTGGAAAATTGTTTTCAGGCGTTGCCCAGATCAGCCAGATAAATATCACCCACATAATAAATGTTTCAGCTCCTTTACTTCACAAAAATCAACAGATGGAAGAGTTGAGGAAATGTGGATGTTCAAACATGGGCAGAATGGTGAATGTTACACGGTGTGTGTAAAATGGCTATTTAAACCAGCAAATGACAGGTTATAAGCCCTGTAAATGCCTAGACTTCCATATTTCCATCTCAATAAAGTTTTCCCTCTCTGTTGCAATAAATTTTAACTTTTTTTGTCCGAAATTTTGTTCAGGGGTCCTAAATGTTAGGCCGAAGTACGTGCGCGTCCGCACTGCTTCCTCGTATACATAAATATACATTTCATATTATGTTTAAACAGTTTAAACATCGCGTGTTATACTAGGGTTGGCAACCCAATCGTCCTAAAATCCAGGAAAAAATAAAAAGCTACTAAAATCAAAAACGAGCACACAATATTTTGAGTTTGTCGAAATGTTTGCAGACAAAAGACTAAATTTTGCCCTTAGGGAGGTTTTAAAATAAGCAATTCTCAACAAAGATGGAAAACATATATGATTAACTTTCTTCTCTTATATGGTCTCCATCTCTGTCGTAATTTGTTGTTTATGTTACAAAGCGTGTAAGTGACTACTTTACTAGCCAATAATGGGTCATAGGCTCTGTAAACACCTAGGCTTCCATATTTTTTTCTAATAAGAGGTAAAATCTAGCCATTTGTCAACACACATTTGGACAAACTCAAAATATGGTAATTTATCCAACTCGTCCAAAAGAAGTACAGAAATTGAAAAATTGTTTTTAGGCATTGCCTAGTATGTGAAATAATTCAATCAGATTAATATGTTCACAACTCTAAGGGTTTCAGCTTTTTATCTTGAAGAAATATAGATGTTCAAACATAAACAGAATGGTGAATGTTACACAGTGTGTAAAGGGATCTAATAATCAATTGACTTCAAAATAACCGGCAGATGCGCCTATCTTAAATTTAATTGAATACGAGTAGACACAATCATTTCAGATGTTTTAAAAAACGAAATAGAAGAAAAAATAAGTCAATTACCTACCTTTTACAAAACCAAGTATTTTAATCTGTCTTTTGTAATTTTATAAGTCAAAACCTCTTTATGTTGAGTAAACTTGAAAACTTTTTACAGTTAAGTCTCATTTATTAGTAAAAATAATAAGGTTGTGGTTATTATAGGAAGATAAGTCAAGTACCAGTAGATGCGTATTTTTTTCCTGATTCCGAATATGCATTTAACTTATTTTCAAAAAAAAATTTAGAGGCGTCCTTCTTTTTTATGGCGACAGAATAGATTTCGGGAGATTTTAGCTGAAGAGTTGGCAACCCTGGTTATAACAACTCTTATTTTTATACCGCGACTGCTGATTTCATTGCCATGAACTGTCGTTGTCAGTTGTTGCTATGAGCGAGGCGGAGCGAGGCGCATATTTTACACTAGACGCGAGTAATTTTCGCGAATTTTTATTATTTTAACGCGACAAAAATAAAACGAAATATTCACTGGGCGTGGCTTCCTTTGCTTGTTTACTTTTCTGTTCCGTCGCAGCGCTGCGGAGAATGTGCAATTAATAAATACATTAATTCAATTAAATCAGTTTGGAAAAGAGGAAACAAATTGAAGATCAACAGTTGTTTATGTATGCTAAAATGTAAGTTCGTTGTCTTTTTATACTGAATTTATCCTAATAATTTACTAATTACTCAAATTTAAATGAAATTACGCCGGTTACATGCAATTCATATACATTTTCCACCGAACTTAATTGTTGAAATGATGACATAAATACATATAACATGTAAAAACGACCGGTTTACTTATATATTTATTTACGGATATTGTACATTTAAAAAATTCATAGAGATAAATATAACCATATAAGAACAGTAAAAACATTCAAGAACAGCGAGACAAGATCTGGACTATTAATTTAGTGCTCGTTTAAACCGTTGTAAACTTAAACCAAAAAATACAATTTCTTGAGATTTTGTTTGCCGATTCAAATTGCTTGGGCAGATAACGTTAAAATAATTATTTTTCAACTATGTACAATATCAAAAAACATAGTAGATTATATTGAATTTATTTTATAACGATACAAAATCTGTTTTATGAACATATGTACTTATTTAAGCATGTGAACTGGCTCAACTATACCTCGTTTGAGGTTAGGTTTTTACTCATACTTTGAATAAAATTCCGCCGGTTATATGCAATTCATGTAATTTTCCCCTGAACTTAAGTGTTTAAATGATAACATAAATATGTAAAAACGACTAGTTTACTTATCTATTTATTTACGGATATTGTCCATTTAAACAATTCATAGATATAAATATAACAATATAAGAACAGTTAAAAACAATCAAAAACATCGAGACAAGATCTGGACTATTAATTTAGTGCTCGTTTAAATCGTTGTAAACTTAAACCAAAAAAGACCATTACTTGAGATTTCGTTTGCCGATTCAAATTGCTTGGCAGATAACGTTAAAACAATTTATATTTAACTATGTACAGTATCAGAAAACGTAGTAGATAATGTTAAATTATTTTATAACGATACAAAATCTGTTTTGTGAACATGTGTACATATTTAAACATGTGATCCGGTTCTACTATACCTCGTTTGAGGTTAGGTTTTTATTCTTTACTTATGACGTATATCGCTGGCTTAACCTGCAGCTGTTTTTTATACTGCGCCATTTTTTCATGTTCTTAGTCAGAACTATTAGTTTTAAACGTTTCCTATCACTAAGTATACTTCGTCAGTAATAAAATGTTAGTTAAAAAAATTTACAAAGATTAGAAAAAAATAAAATAATAATAATAATAATTTTAAAAATCAACAATGTTTGAGTATGCCCAAATGCTTGTAGACTGACTGGATTTCCTCCTTAGGGAGTTATTCATATAAAAATTTATTTCAATAAAGATGGAAAACATTTTTGGGTGGAGTTTGGAAGTCTAGGCATTTACAGGGCTTACGACCTGCATTTGGACATACTCAAACATTGTTGAATTAACTACCTGGTAAAAGAAGTATAAAAAATGGAAAATAGTTTTCAGGCGTTGCCTAGTAGGTGATTTGGTTAAGCCGGATGAATCTCACCCTCGTGATAAAGGTTTCAGCTCTTTTATTTCACAAAAGTCAACAGATAAAAGAGTTGAGGAAACGTGGATATTCAAACATGGGCAGAATGGTAAATATTCCAAAGTGTGTAAAGTGGCCACTTAAACAAGCCAATGACAGGTCATAAGCCCTGTAAATGCCTAGACTTCCATATGACCTTCTCAAAAATGTTTTCCCTCTCTGTTGAAATAAATTAAAATTTAAAAAATCAATCAAACAAACCGTCACGCCGTTACCCTGTAATGGTAGGCAGTGAGGTTAGAACGCACATCACTCTATATTTTGAGGTTCAGTGCCGCTATACGGCGTTTATTGGCAAAATAAAAAAGTAAATACATGCAATAAAAAATAAAACAAAATAATTATTTGACATCGAATTGAATCGCAAGAAAATAATCATAGCAGCTTCACTAGATTCAAAAATACTTGTTCTAAAGCTACATTTATAATATACGAATTGAACCCGGCAATGCTTTGCTATTGCTTTTATAAGAAAAATTGCATGGAAGATGGGATTGGAAAGAGGAGACTATTCATATTCTGATATGGAGAGGTTTTTAAGCATATCAAGTCTTGAAAAACGCAGATGCATTGCAGATATAATCTGCATGTATAAAATTATGAACTGTCTCATTGATGCCCCTGAAATTTTGCAAAAGATTCTTTTTAACGTTCCCACCCGTAGACTAAGAAATAATGAAATGCTTTTCCTCGGTCACTACAGGACCAATTATGGTGCACAGTCGCCTTTGCCCAGAATGATCAGGCGGGTGAACGATCATCAAGATCTTGATTATTATGGTGTAAGGATGTCTTTCTTTACAAATCAGCTAAAGAATCTGTATAGTTAGCCTATGCTTTTTACTTAATCTAAAAAATCTATCATCTGTCTTTGCTGCTTATTTCTGTTCCTTATATTTTTTTATTCCTTTGTAAAAATTTCTTTTAATTGTAATGTTTATAATGGACTTTGTCCGTAAATAAATAAATAAATAAATAAATAAATAAATAAATTGCTAGTTTAAAATATATATGTACTATATATACGAGTATACACTATAAGAATATATTATAATAAAAACTATAGGTCTCCATTGTAATAAAAATAAAGAAATAACAAAAATATAATACCAAAAACGTTTGTGAACAAGTTAAAAAATTCAAAACAATGATATGAAAAAATAAAATATATGATAAAAAAGTAAATAAAATTAATATATATTTTTTTAAATTAGCAACTAACAGTTCAAATTCCAAAAACTAAAAAAAAAAAAAAACCTAAGTAAAGAAAATTACAGATATAAAAATAATAAATAAATAAACATTGAATATTGAAGATTTAACGCCGCATTAAATTATTATTTCTAGGACCTCATCCTGCTGACTTGTTTTGATTCTGAAGAGCCACTGTTTAAGTTCAGTCGGGATTTTTTTTTTTTAATGAGTAATTTCTTGAGGTATGTTATTGTAGCATACATATCTCGCTTCCTCTACATTCATACATCTTCTCATGAACGCGCGCCGATTATTCCGACTTTTAAAATATCCATCTTCAAGTGTTTGTTGGATTTGGTCACGCCATGTCTCTCTCAGTCTTCCTCTATTTCTGCATCCGTCAACATTCGCATTGTAAACATTTTTAGCCGCTCTTTCGCTGTGCATTCGCGCTGCGCGTCCAAACCAACGCAGAGCTCCTTCGGTCATCTGAGCCTTACATAATGTACGGATCTCAAAATTTGTGCATCTATCGTGCATAGTTTTACCGCACATTCTTCTGAGAGATCGCATTTTGACAGCAGTAAGCCCACTTTTATCCCTGTTTTTCCAAGTCAATACTTCGCTTCCACGCATCAGGGTCGGGACCAGGACTCCGTTGTGAACTGCTAATTTTGCGTCTTGCGACAAACATTTATTTGCACAAGCTAAAATATCTACCAGCTGAACATTCTGACCGCTCCTAGTCTGAGTGGGTGTCAGATACAAAAATAAAGTAAATCTAATGGATATTAGAACAGAGACGGTATATGGCGCTTTGTTTTTGGTGTTTACCTTGTGAAAAGCATTTTACACATACAATTTACTTATACATTTAAAAAGCTTGCACCAGGTGATTCGGTTTTATATTAAATAAAATAAATTGAAGCACTATTTTTGCGATTTTTCACGTTTAATTATATGGCGAAGTTTGTGTAAAATCACTAAAATTAATTTTATATGCCTACCTGGTTGCCTAAGAACCGGCTTGAGAATTCTTCCCTCAAGTCTTAAAACAAACTAACGCTTCTTCATCTTCTTCAATGGTACTACAGCCCACACGTAACCCTGGTGGGGTGGCGATTATAATTTTGCGTGGGTATTATTTGAATCGTTGATCTGTGTTAATTTTTTGCGGGAAAATAAAAGATGCGTTGCGTGGAGATGGAAACGTGGGAAATAACAGTGTGCGGCCAAACAAACTTTAGCGGACAAAAATCCTACCTTTAGGAAGACAGGAAAGCGAATCAGGGACAGGAATCCGGATGATATCTCCAAATCCTAGCTTCTGGGTAATTTTTTGGTGAATACGTCACTTTTACTATAATTATTTGCAAAATAAAAAGCTGAATGTGGCGAAGCGGCGGTCAGATGATGTAAATATGTTCAGATGCGGGCAGATAAAATTATGAACATGCGGTAGTTGGCAGATATTATCTATTATTCAAGTACATCTAATGTGTAACATTCACCATTTTGCCTATGTCAGGTCCAAACCAGCCAATGACAGGTCATAAGCCCTGTAAATGCCTTGACGTCCATATTCCCTTATTTAAGGTATTCTCCATCCCTGTTGTAATTTGTTAATCTTAATGACTCCAGAGGGGTTGAAATCTAGTCTTTTGTCTACGAACATTTGAACAAACTCAAATATTGTAATGTTCGTAGACAAAAGACTAGATTTCACCCCCCCTGGAGTCATTAAGATTAACAAATTACAATAGGGATGGAGAATACCTTAAATAAGGGAATATGGACGTCAAGGCATTTACAGGGCTTATGACCTGTCATTGGCTGGTTTGGACCTGACATAGGCAAAATGGTGAATGTTACACAGTATGTAAAGTGGCCACTTAAACCAGCCAATGACAGGTCATAAGCCCTGTAAATGCCTTGACGTCCATATTCTCTTATTTAAGGTATTCTCCATCCCTGTTGTAATTTGTTCAGTAAAAAACATGTTTAAAAACCCAATAAAATGAGTATTAAAAACAAAATACATGCTTAGAAACATAATAAAAGAAATGTTTTTAAAAAAACAAATGCATAGCAAAAACCGTATTTAAAAAAAACGTAGTAAAATACGTAAATCAGTGTTAAAGGTAATGAGGATCTCCAAAAATACAATCAAGAAAAAAAAATTATATATTTTTTTGAAATTTGGGATGCATCCTTATTTATTTCGTCTTCTCTCGCCTCGGTCTACCGACTTTTCTTGTGTCTCCTGGGTGCCCATCTAAGCCACTGGCACCCGCGATGATAGCACTCTCTGTACATGATGTTTACAGAGAGCCTAGGAGCTTTATAGATGTTGTATAGCTCATAGTTAGATCTAATTCTTCAGGTTTTTCCATCATTCACGGGACCCAGGATTTTACGCAACACTCTCTTCTCAAAGGTGTATAGCTTCTCAGCAGACTCTGCTGTTAGAGTTCACGTCTCATACCCGTACGAAACCACAGTTCTGATGATAGTCTTGTACAGGTTGATTTTTGTATAGTAATACTAAATGTTTTAAATTAAGATTTAATTGGTGAGCCAACTAATAAATTCTTTAAAAAAAATAACTAACCAACTAACAAACACATAAAATGAAATACGGCTGTGGTCGCGTGGCTAGTGTCGCGGACTCACGGATCAGAGGTTCGGAGTTCGAACCCTACTCTACCCCAACATGATTTACTTTTTCTAATAGTGAGTTATTTACAACTCAACAATGTTTGAGTATCTCCAAATGCTTGCAGACTGGCTGAATTTCTTCCCTAGGGAGTTATTCAAATTCAATATTTTTTTTTTAAAGTTTTATTCATTTTAACAAATAAGTTACATACATAATTGTATTTTTGTTATAAGTAAGTACATAGTTTAATAATAATTAAAAAATAAAATATATTTATACACTTAAGTTTCACTTGCTGTTTAATAATTTTTTGACTATTTTTTTTAATGAAATTAGGTTTTTTTCTTCAGGATTTTTAGCTGGTATTAAATTGTACAGTTTTGGTACGACACTACCCATTGTTCTGTCACCATAGTAGTTTTTCTGTCGTGGTACCATCAGCTGCTGTGCCGATACTTGTCGGGTCATGATCTAGTGGTTTATTTTGGATTTGAAATTGCAATCGAGGAAATGATCTGTCACTATCTTATATTGACACTGTTTGTATATTGGCAAAACGTTAACAAAATCAAATAATATGTTATTGTTGTCTTTTGGCTCATTCTTTATTTTTACAGGTACGATTGAACACCTCCATTTTCTTAAATTATTATTTTAAATGGCAACGCCTAAAAACTACTTAAAAAAATGTACTTCTATTTAATCATTTGTTTTAGTATACAAGTAAATACATGTAAATATTTATACAATATTTTTTATTCATTCAAAATTGTTTACAAAATTTAATTTAATAACTTTACATTTCTAAATCTATTGCAACGGAGAAGAAAAATATTTTCGAATTAGTAGGTGAGTTAGAAGGAGAAGACCCCTGCTAAGGCAGACTAACATATATGTTTATTTATATATCGCCATATACATACACACACACGTGTGCGCCCTTATAAACATTCGTACACATACACACATACATACATGCACATACACACATATACATGCATATATACATACATATAAATAAAAGTACATTAGAGCCATTAATAAAAGCCCAAAAAGCCTTACTAAGAGTAGCCAGCAAAAAGCCTTACCAATATTCTACAGACAGACTTTTTACAGAATTTCCAGTACTAGACATAAGACAAATATACATCAAGACAATTTTAAGACATTTCCATCAAAATCCTGACAGACATAATGACGGACAACAAATTTACTACACTAGGCAAAGACAAAAGACAATACTTCTGCTCCCAAAGAAAAAAACAAATTACGGACAAAGGCATTATACTTTTCTGGCCCCTAAGCTATACAACTTTTTAAGCAAGGACATATTGGCGAACAAAATGAAAAACAATATTTTCAAAGCTAGAGTACATAAATGGATTGCTAAAAAGACTAGACAGGAAGCTGAGGAATATGTTTCATATATAAGAATGTAATTATAGTTTCTTGAAAATCCTTTTTCGTTTTATTGATGTAGATATGTTTTAATTTTTTTTTATTTTTTATTTCTTTTAAATTTTTACACAACTGATGTGAAATTATGTACAATTATGTATAAATAAAAAATACACTGACACTCCGGAACGTGCCTGTGGGCCAGTGGAGTGGCTATATCCATAAAAAAAAATATATATTCAATGGACCTACCTATTGTATGGACATTTTTGTTAACTATGTATTTGTATTGTATTTTATATTGGATTAAATAAATAAAATAAAAAATATACATGCATATAAACACACACATATATATAAACACCCTTACATACAAATACATACATATATATATTTATGTTTATAAATTTTATCCTTCTAGTCATTGTATTGTATAGTGTTTAAATTGACGTGGATTATATTAATATTAATATTTATTTATCTATTTATTTATTGATTTACACGCCCGATGGGCTTTTACATATTTTAGAAATTACATTTAAGTGCAGCAGTGAAACATAAGTATGTAAGTTTGGTAAAAGTAAAAGATAACATAAGAAAAGCTAAAAGATACAATAATAAGTAAAAATCAGGAAATGTACCAACATAGGTATATGGTACATAGAAAAATATTTTAAAAATTTACATATGAAAACATACACGCATACATATACATACATATAAGTTTATACATTATTAAAGAGATACATGAGAAAAAGAAATAGTAAATAAAGAAAAATATTAAGAAATTTTACATAAATTAATTTATAACCTTTTGAATACTTAACCTATATTTATATAAAGACAGACAAAATATATCAACTTCACCATACTCGTTACCTAGCCGGTGTAGTCTAGGTATTGGTGAATTGTAATAATAATTGTGACTGCCAGGAGATTCAAAAAATAACGTTAGCTGCCGAGTATTTCGAAGAGGTACTTTCAAGCTGATAACACTAGTTAATTCCGGGACGTCCAATACGCCATTCGCCATTTTATATAAATTTAATAAGTCATTTATAATTCTTCTTTTACATAGAGTTGACATATTTAGTGTACATAATAAATTATCATAATCAATATTTTCAGCGGGTATATTAAGTTTGTAATTGATGAATCTAAGGAATTTACGTTGTACTCTTTCTAACTTTAAAATATGAACATTGTAATAAGGTGACCAAATTGTTGAATTGAATTCTAAATTACTTCTAACCAAGGCAGTAAATAGCACTTTGAGGGTGGTGATGGAATTAAAATCCTTTATAGTTCGCTGCAAATATCCGAGACATTTCATTGCCTTATTAGTGATGGTATCAATGTGAGGAATAAATGTCAATTTTTCGTCAAAAACTATCCCCAAATCCTTTATTTGTGTAACTCTTCCCAGATTGATATTATTAATGTTGTAATCGAATATTATGGGTTTTTTACTTCTTGTAAATGATATTACACAACACTTGTCGACATTTAAATAAAGTTCATTTTTCTGGCACCAGTTGTACAGCCTTACCAAATTAGACTGAAGAACTCCACAATCGGTATCAGAGGTAACAGTTTTTGAAATTTTAAGATTGTCGGCAAAGAGAAGAATGTCTACTTTCTCAAATATCGACACAATGTCATTAACAAACAAAGAAAACAGTACTGGTAAAAACAGTAAAACAGTACAGTACCTTGCAATGTAGTTTAATGAGGTTTCGGTTTCTTTTCTTTCTAACTTAATAAGCCACTGAAACATCTATTTTCCTTCAATTATTCCAAGTTATAAACAACTCTATATTTTTTCACTATAATGGCGCACAAGGCACTGCGATTTCAAAACCTGTGTGGACTATTTCATACGATGGTCAAAACCCCCACCGCAGGCACGATAAAATTTCATAGGGAAGATTGATTTTTATTGTATTATCTTCATCATTTTATTTATTTTTGTGGAGCATGTCGACATCACCAGACGCCTCCAGAAGACTCCATCGCTAGTCAGCACTCTCGCCTTCTTCACGTTTATCCCGAGTCCCTAAGTTTCAGTCAAAAGATCGTCATCGAATGCCTTTTAAAACGGTAGGAGCTCGCAGGTGTGAAGAAGCGGTAATGGAATTGAATTATTATTTTTATTATTTTTACTCATTAATACTAAATTCACCCTTGATAAAGCATTACTACTACCCATTCTAGATTCCGCTGATGTTTCTATGACTGATTAAAGCTGTGAGCAACTCGATAAACTTGAACGACTTCAGAATACATGCATAAGGTACATTTTTGGTCTTAGGAAATATGACCACATTTCTGATTATTGTAGGCAACTAAAATGGCTCAAAATTAGACAGCGGAGAGACTACCACTCCTTCTCACTTATGTTCAATGTACTTCATAGTCCTAACGCTCCTATATACCTGCGTGAAAAATTTCAACGCTTATCAGTTCATGGTTTACCTCTTCGTTCTAATTCTCAAAGCACTCTCCTTATACCCATCCACAATTCCTCTTTCTTCTCTAACTCATATAGTGTACATGCGGCTCGACTGCGGAATCATCTCCCATCCACCATCAAAGATGTTACTACATATCTCTGTTCAAATCACGTCTGAAGAAACATCTCCTTTCTCTTCCTTAATCTGTCCTCCTTTTCTCTTTCCTCTTTTTTCCTTTTTCCCATTGAGTAATAGTTTTTATTTAAGGTAATTTATAAACAAATAGGTTTATTTCTATTTTTATATATCTTAAGATTTTGATTATTTATTTTCTATTGAATATGTTCTGTAACTTATTCAATAGAATAACATTATGTACAAAAAGCTAAAAAAATATGGAACTCAATGCATTTACAGGGCTCATGACCTGTCGTTGGTTGATTTAAGTGGCCGCTTTACACACTGCGTTACATTCACCATTCGGCCTATGTTTATTATACTTTTTATTTTTTTTAATATTTTATTCACACTCTTTATCAAAATATTATTCCATGTTCACTTTGCCCAGCTAACAAGGGTACATACCCCGTTCCAAGCTAGGTAATTACATTTTAATATATTATAATAGTTAACAAATTTATATAGAGCACAGACAAACTTAATATAAACTTATTCGGATACACATTTTGATTCATTTACATACAGACATACACATATATACACACATATATACACATGTACATACACACACACGTACATACACCCATGCGCATACACACACATATTCATAAAAACATAGACAATTTATTTATGCGAAACTTCATGGTTGTCATCTATAATTATAATTTTTTTTAATTTTTAAAAATTAACTTTTTTTTAACTCTTCCATCCGTTGACTTTGGTGAAGTAAATATCTAAAACCTTCATCATGTGGGTGAGATTCATCGGGCTGAACCAATTCACCTACTAAGCAATGCCTGAAAACATTTTTTTAATTTTTATACTTCTTTTACCAGTAGTTCATTCAACAATGTTTTGAGTATGTTCAATTTTTTGCAGACAGGCTGGATTTCCTCCCTAGGCAGTTATTTAGATCTAAATCTTTACATTAATAATTACTATTTTTTATGGTTACTTTTTGTAAATAGTTATGCTGTGTCTCTCCAAAAAAGAGAATTAGCTCTTGTGCTTAAAGAAGAACGTAATAAAAAATTTAGATTTACCCGTGGCTTAGCTCACATGGTATTATGTAGAAATTAATTCGGTAATTAATTAATTTTGTGACCTATTAAAAAGATTTTTCGTTTATCAATGATACTTTTTATTGAGACCTCAAGATTCTTGCCTATGTTCTTTAAAAATTTAAACGGATTCAAACAAAGTTCATTTCAAAGGGTAATTATTCCCATTTTGAAATAGAGCAATCTCTTAATCTATCTTCATTGGAGAAACGTAGAACTGAGATGGACCTTATATGCATTTTCAAAATACTTAATGCCATAAGTGATGTCCGATCTCTGTTGAAATCGATTACTTTTCATGTTCCCAATCATGTTACCAGAAGTCAAAATCTGCTACTTATCAATCTTCTAAAAGCAACTTTTCTTTTTATGCCCCAATGTACAGAATGTGTAGATTAGTCGATTGATCACACGACTTAGAATTCTTCGGGATAGATCTTCCGGCTTTTCGTAGATCTCTTCGCGACTAAAACAGTGTGGGATGAAGTAGGATTGGCATAGTTAAGCTCGAAGTCTTATGTGTTTCGTTTTTATGAAAATATTGAATACCATTATTGTATTGCCCTAGTTTGTCTTTGCTACGTAGTTTTATGTTATTTTTGTTCAGTTTCTTGTATTCATGTTTCTTCATGTAGTTGTAATTGGCTTAGGCCGTATATATGATAAATAAAAAATAAAATAAAATAAAATGAACAAAACATGAATCGTGACGTATAGAAGGCGTGGTCAGTGAAATAACCGTTTTCACAGGAATCAAACATAAATTTAAAAGTATTTTTTATGATACTGTTAACTAAAAAAATATCACTTTTACTTGACAGTATATCATCGGCCCTTATTTCGTTTAAAATGTAAAAAAAAAATATTTCCCTACTGAAGTTGTCAAATTATTTTTTTTTTTTAATTCGTATGTCTGATTAAATTGGTTTTTAGGCTAAATATTACTAAAAAAGGCTAAATATTATTATTGTAAATGAGACTCAGCTTCAGTTTGTAGCAGAGAGCTGAGCCGTTAAATATATCAAGATCGCACATCTTCTCAAATTTGGCAAAATAACTTATCGCTCTTCCTAATAGAGAATTCTGAACTGCTCTGGGCTGGTATTCCAAACGAAATTATAGCGCGGTATAGCGCGTTTTACGTACTAAATACGCATTATAGCGCGCTGTTGACGCGTTCGGAATACCTTGAATTTGTCGTTGCTCAGTAACGCAGTATGTCTAGTTCGACGAAGGAGAATATTAAAATTGATTTCGCCAGTAAATCGGCAAAGTCGATCCGATTATTATTTAAATTATAAATAAACATATTACAACAGAGATGAACATTTAAGAGAAGGTAATATAGAAGTCTAGGTATGTACAGGGCTTATGACCTGTCATTGGCTGGTTTAAGTGGCCACTTTACATGCCTAAACTTCTATATTACCTTCTCTTAAATGTTCATCTCTGTTGTAATATGTTAATGTTAACAGCTCCCCGGGGAGTGGAATCCAGTCCTTGTCTTCAAAAATTTAGACAAAATCAAAATATTGTTTATAAATAAACAATTGATCCGCAATTCATGTAAATAACTAGCTTTTTTTCAGTTTTTTTACATCCACTATTTTTTTAAATATCCGTTGGGCTAGGCTATAGAAACGTTTAATTTCAGAATATTTTTATTTTTTTAATTGCTTGGCATTCCGAAATTATTATGCAGTTTTTAATTTAACATGTTTAATGTCTTTAATTACGTGAAGAATTTATGTTTCTTCAAAAGAGACCTTTAGAAAATAATCTTATCAACATTTATTGCAACAAATGGAAAAAAAAATATTTTTGAGAAAGGAATATGAAAGGAAGAACTTACAGCATCTAACTTCCGTGGAAAAGTGGTTAAGACACTTGACCCACGCACGGTAGGTTCCGGATTCGATTCTCGTTTTGAATAATCAAAATCATAATTTAAAAACTCAAATCAAAAGACAGCAGATGATAGAGTTGAGGTAATGTAATATAAACAAAAGCAAAATGTTAAATGTTATAATGTGTAATTTGGTCACTTAAACCACCCAATGAAAAGTCATTAGCCCTGTAAATGCCTTTTCATGTTTTATTTTCAAAACTTTTTTTCTTCTCTGTTGGAAAAAACGTATATATTTTTAAAAATGTTGAAATTCGTACATTAGTAAGGCTGAGACAAGCATTATCGACAAAATCAAGAAAGGAGCTCTGCGCTGGTTTGGACATGTAGAACGAATGGACAGCGAAAGAACGGCAGAGAAAGGCTAAGAAAGACATGGCATGACTAAATCCAACAAATAATTGAAGATGAACATGTCAAAAGTCGGAATAATCGGCGCGCGTGCATGAGACGATGTATGAATGTAGAGGAAGCGAGATCTGAATGCAAAGATTGAGTGATGTGGCGTTCTATCCTCTCTGACGACCCTTACGGAGAAACGGCGTAATGGTTTGTTGTTGTTAAAAAAGTTTTGATGAATTTTATAAAATTAAAAAATTGAAAAAGTGACGTGTTAAAAACGTTTGAAGCATAATTTAAACCGATAGAAAGTCTCATTGTTTTTAAAATGGCTTTGGGAGTGTAGAGGGAGTGCTTTTAGTTGTGATTTTTGTAATTTAAACGAACAAACCTTGATTGTATTTATTAAATCGGCATTCACATCGTAACTCGCGTTTCGCATTATATATGAAATAAATTATCTATTTTTTATGAATGTATGTATGTGTATACACATGGGTGTATGTATGTATGTATATGTGTGTTTATGTGTATATACATATGGGTGTGTATGTGTATGTATATGTATCAAAATGTGTATACGAGTAAGTTTATATTTTATTAGTCCATGCTTTCTATTAACTTGTAAACCATTCCATGTATTAAAATGTGATTTCCGAGCTTGGAACGGGGTTTGTACCCTTGTTAGCTGGGCAAAGTGAACAACAAATTATAATTATGATAATATGTATAAATAAATAAACAAACTCCTCATGACACATTATTTTTTTCTTTTTTTACGATGCATAAATATTTTTTGTTTTTCAATAACTTACCTTAAATTTATTTCCCGGATTTTTATAGATCAGTTGATGGGCCAGGTCATGACAGTCCTCTGGATCAACGTCATTATTCATGTCTGCGTCACTTTCCCACGACGACCAGCTGCTGCGCCCATATGCACTAGCCACCGAGGGCTGAGTAACACTACTCGTAGTGACAATCCCTGTTGAAAATAAACAATTTACAAACTAGATATGTACGGTGTATTATCTGTATATATTCATCTTATTAGCACCGTTGCCAATGCTAATTTTCCAAATTCCCCAAAAATCTAGATCAATTTACTTAAAAGGGAGAAAACAAAGTCCCGATTCCCCACAAATTCCCCACATAATAGGGTATTTTCATAAACTAGGGATATGAGTTTAAATGTATTGAGTATTTAAATATTTTTTTTATGATTGCATTTTACTATAAACATCTGAAACTAATGTTCTCATTTATAATTTCCTATTTAAAGTTTGAAAGAAATAAAACGCCACGTAACTGGCCAAAAGGTTGATGACGTCACGCGTGACTTATGGATTCTACGTTCACTCAAATCGTATACTGAGATCGTCTGCGGCGGGCGGCTAGCTGTTTATTTGCTTTTTATAGTTAAATTTCGTCTTTTCCTTCCCTTTTTTTTTGTTTCCATTTATAAACTTCCATAGCATTATAACTGACATTGGTTTTTTACAATGAAAATCCGATAACTTGCCCAAAATAGATATAATCATGATGGGTATTTTTTTATCATCCAATACAAACTTTTTAGGTTTCGAGTATAGAAATGTAAAGGCCGCTAAGTAAGGAAATAAAACATAATATTTGCTTCCAGAATGTATTCAGTTAAATAATTGTGTTATTTGCATGTCCTATGAATATATTGTTTCGCGTAAATTTAATGCAAAAGGACGAACGAAGAACGAAGTAACGTGACTTTGACACAACATAACCCATAAAATACCATTGCTTATAAACATCTCTGTTGCGCGAGTGCGTGTTGGAGTAATCAACGTCGGCTAGTAACATACACCATTCACCATTCGGCATGTTTGAACATCCGCTTCCTCAACTTTTATTGAGTGCGTTAGATTTATCTGGCCACTCAAACAAGCCAAAGGCAGACCATAAGCCCTGTAAATGCCTAGACTTCCATATTCCCCTTTAGAAAACATTTTCCCTATCTGTTGCAATAAATTGCGATCTTAAAATAAGAGTAAAATCCGGCCTACAAGCATTTGGAGATTCTAAAAGTATTTTTGAGTTAAGCCATGTCAATCCTCCTATATCTCTCGCCGTGCTTATGAAAAATATATCAAGGCTTTACTAACAGAATGTAATAATAACATTTAAAGCTTTTTTATTCTTTAATCTCATTATTTCTCCCTCAATTTTTTTATATTAGTTTTTAAACTTTATTCAAGCGTAGCATAAAATTTAAAATTTATATCTTGCACCTATATTGAAAAATATAAAGACTGTTGACTAGATGCATTAAAACGAAATTCAAATCCTGAAAAACTCCGTTGTGCGAAGCTTTGACACAACAAACCATCACGCCGTTTCCCCATGAGGGTAGGCAAAGAGGATAGAACTCCTTCCTCCACATTGATACATTTTCTCGTGTACGCGCGCTGATTATTCCGACTTTTGACATGTCCATCTTCAACTAGAATTCAAAAGAATTTTGGCTCGTTTGATATTCTTTCACAAATGAATATCTAACTGTATAGATTACCCATGATAGTCTTGCTCAGATAAACCTTAATGTACCTCGCCGTATCTTGCGTATTAATGCTGTGTTTGCTGTGGGAAATTATAAAACCAACATCAGATTATTTTCCCCTGTGCCGAGGATCCTCAGAACAGTGAACCAAATCTCATTAAACGGTACTGTTGATGTGTTTCTACAGCAAAGGCAAGCATTCAAGAAGCAAGCGGTTTTGTCACTCCTGAATCGCAATGACACACTTCCCATGTCCGCCTAGAATATGCCATAATTTCACCTTTTGTAAATTTAAATAGATCTTAAGATTGAACAATATTTTGAGTTTGACTAAATTTTTGTAGACAAGGACTGGATTCAACTCCCCGGGGAGCTGTTTATATTAACAGATTACAACAGAGATGAAGAACATTTAAGAGAAGTTGATATAGATGAAAGAATTGAAGGAATATAAATGTTCAAATATGGGCAGAATTGTGAATGTTACACAGTGTGTAAAGTGGCCACTTAAACCAGCCATTGACAGGTCATAAGCCCTGTAGATGCCTAGACTTCTATATTACCTTCTCTTAAATGTTGTTTATCTCTGTTGTAAAATGTTGATTTTAAGATTGTTTAGATTAAGTGTTATTATATAATATGTACTTATGAATGCCAATCTGTTAGGGCTTACATAAGCTTGTTGATTGGCTTAAAAAAAAGAATAAATAAAAAAAAAATATTTTGGATTTGTCTTTTTTTGGTCTTCCTCCATTTCTGCATCCGTCAAATTCGCATTGTAAATATTTTTAGCCGTTCTTTCGCTGTCCATTCGCTCTACATGTAATATTTAAATAATTGTTTTCAACTTACCCACTGATTTTCCAGCTTCCTGGGCCCATTCGACTATAGAGCCGAATCTTTCTCCTACGTCGTCAGGTATTCCACACCTCAGGGCCGCGCCCGTCCCGGGGGTCCCTACGACCCCGGCCCTGCCTTTGACACCCCTGAGGTACGCAGTCGCAGTACAGGCCTCGTCGCCAACTTGAGAATCAACGCAAAACGTCTGCAAAAACATTTCAAGTAAGATTAGTAATTATATTTTCATCGAGACGAAGAACTTTTTGAGAACGGAAATACGAATTAAAAAATACATCTAATATTTGAACCACTAACTTTGTGGTAACATTATAATTAAATGAACAAAATCTTTGTTTTTAACCACGCATTTTTTCATTTTTTCTATCGACAGGTTTATGATAATAAATAACCATATTGTCTTTAGTCCACTCCTGTTTAATTTTGAAGGGCGTAACCCTCTCACATTACGCTTCCCACCCTTACAAGACAAAAATATTTGATTTATTAGTTCCATACGCAACATAATATAAAAAAATGAAATAGGATAAAATTCTTTAGCTAATTCGAGGGTTGTGTAAAAAAAAAGTCACCAAATTCCTCCACGGACTGGCGGCGGACTTCTTTGAAGCTGGATTCCAAAAGTGGATTAGTCGTCAACAAAAATGCGTTGAAAAATCTGGTGATTATGTTGAAATATATCTAAGAAATTAAGCATTCCAATGATGTATTTTTTTAGTTCAAATGAAAAATGCCTTAAATCTGAAAAAAAATTATAACCTTATTTTTCGCACATTCCTCGTTTTATTAACATTTAAAGCATTAACTCTTGCAATAACTATGGTGAAGGTGTATAGTGGGTTTCGCATGTTAGTTTAATTGGAGTTCTAACGAAGAGACGGGTACGCCTCGAAACCGGTAGACATAAAAAAGTCGGTAAGTGGTTATATACAAATATTAAATAACGTTTAGTTCATTAGCCAAGTATACCCTGATAAAAAACCTTGTATAGCTTTGAAACCGGTCAGTAGAAAAAAAAAATAAGTGGTTAAAAACAAAGTTGTTTTATTTTATTTTATTTAAAAAAATTATATACAATCTGTTTGACATTCATCGTTCTGTGTACAACGACAGGCCATAAGCCCTGTAAATGTCTAGAATTTCGTATACCTCTCTCTTTACACACTCAATCTGATTTCTCGGCAAATGGTTAGAACTTATTTAGCACGTAGACAATATACTCCTGCGCAGGATACAATAGAGGGGATGTAAGAAGTTTTTTATTTTTTTAGGCATCAAAGTGAAAGGGGTCTTTAAAGTTGCATTTTGGATCACATTGAACGTAAAATATGTTTTTTTTTAAATCCATACTACTTTTGGCCCCCAACCGAAGTTTGAAGTTTATAACCGTCTGAATATTTTATTAATTGTCTATATTGATAAAAATATTTATTTGTTCGTAAAGATATAACTTAATCAGAATACAAATTCGAACACGTTTTAAAACTACCGAAACGCAAAAAGTTTACACTCCGCAGAACTGATTCCATTGAGCGCCTGGCTAATATTGACAAAAACAATGGCTCTTTAAAACAGTGTTACCCATTTATTACAAAACAGGGTGCAACTCACGCCCCTAGATGCTTATTTGATAAGGTCTAATGCACATTTAAAAATTTTATTGGACTGATTTTCTTACTTAAATTTGAAATGACAGTCGGTTTAGAGCGAAAAATTGATTTTTTCGAAAAGTTTAAGCTCTGGTTGAGGGCTTTGTTTCGATATTTTTTGCAATTCGAATAATCCAAAAGGTAACTTTTTAGGCCTCTTTTATTTCAAAATTTGGATAAAAAAACGCCCCCTCTAACATACAATGCTGTCTAGGTTACAAGTTATAGAACAGTTTACACCCACGCTGTGCTTATGTGTTAGCGTGAGCAGGTATTCAGCAAGATATCGGTCCTTTAGAGCTGATTAACATCGACAGGGTTATCAAACTGTTATCATTTCTAATCTGAACACTACGATATCATTTTGTAAACAAACGCTAATCCGCAGTCCCAGAATTGCATTGATGTTGGCTTTAAATGGAGTCTAACTGTCAAAATACAGCTTGAATCTTCAAAATAATAATACCTTCTGATTTCACATTTTTTTACATTCAATACTTACATTAAAAAATATATGTACGGTTGATGTTCTACTTATAAAAGCATAATTTGATATGTTTTTTTTAAATTACTCATTATTTATTTATTTTTATTATATAGCTTGAATACTTTTTTTATATTTTCTTCTTTTTTACGGTACTAAATTTCACTGTGCTTATCCCAAAAATATAAAAACTGTTTTGCTTGGAAAGGGGCATTACACTTCAAATTATACTGAAACCACAAACATTATATCGAAATAGTATATAATAATAATAAAACCTGTCGCACCATGTTACATTTATAATTTTAATTAATTACTGTGTATTTGTTTTTTTATTTATCAATATACTTTCATAGATAGTACATGTTTTTTTATTCTAATACAAATCTACTTTTATACATCTAGTAAATGTTATAGCTGTAACTTTCCAAAGCGCTTGACTTACACTTTTATAGTTGTTATTTATTAATTAGAATTCATATAATTTTTAATATACGAGTACATGTGGAAAAAAAACTAATAGGATTTAAAAGGAAAAATAGAAAATAATAATACATTCATAATAATTCAAATTGAATGGATTTTTTACACTTGTTCAAAAAAAATATTTAAATTTAATTTGAATGTTTTTATTGGTATATTAGTTTTAATCACCGAATAGATTAATATATCTGTGGTTTTAATGGTTTTCAGTTTATTCGGAAGATTATTGCAATTTTTGACACCTTTGAAAACAAACTATTTTGACCATGACTTAGAATTTAAAGATTTTAATATTGGTTTGGTATCTGAGTGATATGTTCATCTCAAATTCTTTTATTTTATTTTCTTTATCAATTTGTATAGTGAAATTCTTTTTACTGCATGAACTTTAAATAGTTTATAAGAAATTCCTGAATTTGATGTTGAGGTTTTATTTGAAATTACTCTAATAACTAATCGTTATACTATTTCAAGAGAGTTTAGTATATTTGAATATGCACCACCCCATCCAACAATACCATATTGTAACATAGATTATACAATTGAGTAATATACGGTTTTTAGATTATTTGTTTTAAAAATATTTCTTAATCTAATAAATATGTTTATACATTTTCTAATACGTTTAACTCATTCCTAATAAATATATCAATTTAAACCAATCGACTGATTATTTAATTAATCCTTATGGAATGCTTCAAATAGTTCAAAAATATCAAAACAACATGAGTTACAGACTGTGAACAACATAATATTAAAAAAAAAAAGAGAAATAGTTATTATCTCAGAAAGACAAGAGACAAGAGACAGGACATCATTACCCTGTCTGTCGGTAAGTTTCATCTTTTAAAAAGAGGGCTAATAGGCTCTTTTGGATAAATTTTTATGAAAATAAAACTTTGTTATCAGTGTTACACAATTTTATTATTTTACAAGAAGACAACTATAGTTTCGGGAGAGCACTCCTTCCATCGACGGGTGATATAAAACTAATATAATAAACACAGAATATTGTTCACAATGTCATAGAATCTAAACAAAAAATAAACAAATTAATCAGTGAAACTTAGAGCAGGGGGTTTTTTTTCATTATCTAAGGTGTTGGCATATGAATGGATGGTTATCTAAAGTACAGATATGAAAACATGGACAGAACATTAGACGTAGACGGAAAACAAAACTCGGCTTTTCAAAAAAAAATTAATTGTTATTGCGTAATTGTTAAAAAAAAAATTGTACTCCCATGAATTATAACAAACTCATTTTAGGACGGTAAAATATTTACATAAAGGTATATGGAAATAAGCAACATTATGTACATAAAACTGAAATAACATAAGTCTAGTATGTACTTCAGAGAAATTAAATCAAAACAAAATAATAAACATTAACATAAAGTAAGAAATATCTGAGGTAAAACAAGAACTTAAAACTAAATTTCACCTTCAACGTACCTTCTCAGTAGTATTTTATAAAATTTATATTGTCGTAGGACAAAAAAAGTCGTCTGCATAATCAGAGTATAAATACATTTTTTAAAATACTTTTTTGCAAAATAACATTGCAAAAATCACTGTTTTGTGTCAAATGTACTTTTAAAATTATTGATAATTAAAATTTTAAAAATATCACTATTATACATGAAGGCACTCCGCCTCCATATCAACCCTCCTCCATTTTGGGGATACGAGGTATAATTTCCCCTCTAAGACGAAAATACGAAGAATAGACTTAAGTATGAACAGAATTGCTATATTTGCTTAGGAAAAAAAATCTCTATAAAATACACTTATTCATGGTGCAATCAGTTAGGTGATACCATTGTTAGTTTTTTAAATAAAAATTGCTAACTAAAACCGTGTCATGCCACCCATTTTCCCCTATCATATTGCATATTCGGCATACGCCATTCGGATGTAGGATTGACAAAGGAAGAGGCATAGCGTCTTCTGAAAACGTTTGGTGGTGTCCACCAGTCGCGTGCACAGAGTTTTAAACTAGGATAGGCAGTAGAAAAAAAAACTACGTTTTATTTTAGTAATATATCTTACCAAACAGTTTTCTTCACTCGCACATTAGTTTGAATAACTAAATTGTTAACTTGTAGTTATTGTTGAAATTACCAAAGCCACATCGAATATCCAAATAAATGCTAAATTTATGTTATATATTACAAGCCAATATTGAATACCTGAAGTGGCCCATAACTTTGTTTACAATTTTAAAAGAATAAAGTCCGTTTTTTAACTTATTACGCGCCTTTCTTTTGTTAAATATTATGCTTTTGTAACATCATCGTAAAAACTGCCAAAACGCTTTAAATCCAAAATAAATGCATTGATTAAACACACATTTCCGTCACTATCACAAGTTTCACAAAACTCCATTTCAATTTTTTTATTGACAAAACAAACATGGACTCTATTCTCAAATGTAAAAAAGAAATAAATTTAAGGTTATTTACCTGACATTTGATATTTGACTGTCTTTTGTAAAATAATAATTGAAAAAAACGCTAGATGTCAGTAACGTGTTCGTTTTTTCGTTTTAAAACAATTTCTAAAACAAGCACTGCCTAAAAACTAACCCATACATGCGTAATTACAACTGAAAAATAACCCATTCACACACGCATTGATCATGTACACAACACTAATACATGAAAACAAATAGGCATATTTAGTTCGTGCCTCTGCCGTTAGCAGCGCGCCGACCGAAACGAAATACGACTTAACCGAAATACATTTGCCGCATTTTCCAAATTTCACAAATAGTAAATCGTATATTTTACACTGTTTTATGTTATTGTTTTTATAAAATTCTAGTAGGGTAGGCACTGCTTATGTGCTTATATGGAACGCACGCCACTGGTGTCCACATATTCAACTAAGAAGCGAACGTGGAAAATATTGGCTATGGAGATTTAATTCAATATAAATTATGTTTGATCTAATCCTATATCGGACCCTTAAACTGTTATCTACGGGGGCATAATTTAAGATTCATAAATTAGGGTTTAAGTTTGTATTTTAATTTTAAATGCCTTTTACTAATAAGTTTAAAAAAGAGAAAACTGTCAACGATGAAAACTGTCATAGATTTCAGCAACTACAAAAATGTAGTTTTTAATAATCAGAACTTACCGATCAACCGAATGTGTTCTTACCGTGGTTTAATCTATTTTTTTCTTCATTTCAGATAAACGTCTATTAGCTGTTGGATAAGACTACAGTTTTGTTAATTCAAAATTCCCCTTGAGCCTAATCTAGATCTATATTTTTATGATAAACTGTACAATGGAAAGGAAAAAAATTGAAAAATCTAACGAGTCCGTGAATGAAGAGGATTCAATTATCAAAACGCGTTTATACTTTTTTGTGCAGCAATTTAAAGAAATTTTCACAGACAAAATGAAAGAATACAACGACGAAGCAATGGGCAAGAAACAGAAAAAGGGTAAAATCGCTCAATATGCCGGTCCAGGAGCTGGTTTGTTATTGGGAAATGTGGGAAAAGTTATTATTGGTCAAATAACAAATTACGCCAGCAATATAGATCACAAAAAGAAAGCCAAAGTAATTGTCAGTATTCTTTGTGAAGCAGAATTAGATTTGAATAATATTTTAATTCGTGTCGGGTTCTCTATTTTCCGATGTTTTGAGTACCAATTTAGAGAAGTAAATGACAAAGGAGGTTGGAAAATTGGTGTAAGAGAAATCGCTCAAGATGCAGTAGACAGAATTATGAATGGTATCGAAGAATACGTTACTAACAATGGAGATCAAAACGTTGGTACAAATTCTAATGAAAAATTTTTGGAAAGTTTAATAACTCAGAGTTTTATAAAAGGAAAATCTAAGGGATACATTGGAACTACTATCCCCAAACGAACTGTTATCTTTAAAAATTCAGATTGCTCAGTATCTAAAATGTATGAAAAAGTGGGATTGGTCATTTTAAATGAGAAATATAAACCCATTAAATTTTATACGAAAAAGAATGAAACTAGCGACACTCAGATATTTGGATATCGACTACTTTTCGACACTGAAAAAAACGATCCGTTGATTCTCTCCAGCCTTTTGGAAGATTATAATGAATTTAAAGAAAAAAACTTCCAATTTGAGTATGAATTACGAGACAACGATCTGATGAATATTAAAGAAAAATTGTTGGAATCGGATAAAGAAGTAAAAAAAAAAATTGAAGAGGTTCAAAAGTCTTTAAAAGATATGCAAGAAAACCAAGACAAAGTCTTAAAAAATCAGATGGAAATTAAGGAAAGGTTAGAAAAAATGGATGGTGTTGCGAGATATAAAGCATTTGCTAACATCTGGTACGATATGAATGATAAACTGACATCCAAATACTTCACTGGTAGAGAGAGTTTCTTAAAAACTATTGAAAATGATATAAAGTCCAGTATAGTTGTAATCAGTGGATTAAGCGGAGTAGGTAAGAGCGAAGTAGCAATTAGGTTCACTCGCTCTCAATTCACCCAAAACGATAGCGTTGTTTGGATAAACGCAAAATTTTATAATTCAGCCAAATTGTCGTTTCACAACCTTTACAAAAAAGTTGGATTCAAATTAAAAGATAATGATGGAGAAGAAAAATCAATCAAAACTATTGTTGAAGACATTTACGAATACTTTTTAAAGGGAGAGAGAGTGATTTTTATTTTTGATAACGCGAAAAGATATTCAGATATAGAAGACTTTTTACCAATTGGTCAGCCATCAAACGCAAATGTACCTTTAATTTTAATAACGTCAATACATTCGGAATGGAAAAATAGTAAAGTTGAGATAACAGTCCACAAGCTTTCAGATTTCGAAGATGACGAAGCCAAGGAGTATATATGTGATCGATTGAAAATAGAAGATGTAAAAAATACTCAAGTTGAGACCATAATAAGAAAAGTATACAACTTTCCTCTCGCATTAAAACAAGTAGCCGATTTAATTGTTCATGAATTAGAATCTCTTAAAAATGTTGAATCAAATTTAACCATAGCGGAATACTTAAAGAAATTCGACAAAAAATCAGAAGATCTTCTTAAACTAAAGTCGTATATGTCTCTTGAAAATGATAATAACCGAAAAACTATTTACACAACCATGCGGTGTCTCCTTGATAATGTAAAGATGAATACAAATTTTGGATTTCTGGCGATAAAAATGTTAAACATTATGGCATACTTGTCTTTAAGTATACCATCAAAAACTTTTTTGTTTTTTATAAAAGAAGATTTAGTGTTGGGAAATATTATTCAACTCCTCAAAATTCAGTCGATCGTAAAATTTGTTGATAAAGAATTGCAAGTTCATGGTCTCATCCAAGAAGTTATAAGATTAGACCTTCAGGAAGAACAAAAGGAAGAAAACGTTTTAAATGACTCTTTGGAACTATTAAACGATTATCACGACTGTGAAAATTATCACATTCATACCACTTCAATATGGAAATATGCGTATAAATACGATGCTTTGATCAACAAATTTTTAATTAATATAACCCACTGTCCTTTCAAAACGAATTTCTTTCATTTGATAATTAGTTTTAGTTCATTAAAAGTGATTCGTGAAATTATCAATCGAATAGAAATTTTGAAACCATCCAAATTAAAGACAATCATCAATTCTAGGGATAAACATAAAGCCACATCGTTGCATAGAGCTGCTGAAAGGGGCGATAAAGAATTAGTTATAATTTTACTAAACAAACAGGCAAAACACAATTTGAAGAATACTTTTGGTTTCACTCCACTGCATCTTTCTTCTAAAAACGGCCACTTGGACGTAGTTAAAATCTTGCTGAGAACTCACAGTATCGAGGCAAAGACAGAATACAAGTTCACATGCTTGCATCTTGCAGCTAGGAACGGATTTCTAGAAGAAGTCCGGTTTTTGTTAAAAAATGGAGCCGACGTTAACGCTTTGACGAACCACAAATTCACAGCATTGCATTTTGCAACGCAGAGAAATTATTTCGATGTTGCCAAAACTTTGTTAGAATTTTCTGCAAACCCTAATGCAAAAACAAACTATAAAGTAACACCTTTACACATTGCGGCCCAACACGGTCATATGAACATAGTTCGGGCTTTAGTAGATAGAAGAGCTGAACTTAATACAAAAGACAAAACAAATTTTACTGCTCTACATTTTGCTGCCTTAAACAACAACGTTGAAGTTGTAAAGTATTTAATAGCTAAAAATGCTGATTTAGAAATCAATTCTTTGAAAGGAAAGACTGCGTTACACATTGCAGTTCAAGTTGGCAATTATGACATTGTAAAATCACTTTTAAGCCAAGAAAACGCAAGTGCTCTCAGTGGTCAATTAAATATGGCAATCAATTTAGCTACAGAAAATGGACATCTGGAAATCGCTAAATTTATCCAAGATCATGTGAATACAAATTACAATAATTGTGATATAGCAAAATAATTAACCAAACCATTTTTTGTTTGTTTACCTAGCTTTCTAACAAGATTTTCTTGAGTTTGACCATAAGCATTCAGATGTATTTTTATTAGATCTTCCACTGACAAATAGCCACGTTATTATTGTTACAGATGTCAGGAAAACTCAGCGGCTCTTCCTGGGGCCTTTAAAATAACTAGCCATAATAGAAACCTCGGTATACTGTAATGCAAAATACTACCTCCTCAATACAGACTTTATTTGCTACCTTCGGGGGTGGTCATTGTTATACCGATGCCAATAGAATTAGGGGTATTATTCGAATTTAATAAAAATATCGCCGCGTCATAATAATAGTTCATAATAATATTTTCTTTGTCCTGCGCATGTTTCTTACCTCGCGGTCTGCATCCTAATGCGGTCGGGTGACAGATAGAACGGCGCGCTATCTCTCTCGCGACGGGATTGGTCAGTTAACTCCCGCCAGCCATTGGCCGGCTGGCGTAAGACACGCATATTTTTTGTGTATAAAAGGCTGCAGCGCCATTTTATAAATCAGTCTCATTCTACTGTTTGTGTTTGAATCATCTCCCGCTCTACCCTCCACCGATACCGACTACTCAACAAGACTTTCGCCTGCCCTTGGATTCGACTACTGGACTCATTGATCGCGACCACGGCGCTTTCTTTTAGAATTAAAAGTCCTTTTCAGGATTAAGAGTCAATTCGGCTTTTCGCTGCCAAGGAAACCAGTGTGTGCTTCGCCCTTCGGTTCCCGCTGCCAGTGAAAACCAGTGTGTGCCTCGTTTTTCGGCTTCCGCTACCTTCCAACCAGTGGAAGGGACGACCTAGTGAAAGTGGTGGACCTGCTAACTCGCCGGTAGCGAGTCAGCTACATTGACCTTACCAACCCCTTCTCATATAATAAATTATTACTTGTACTGTATTAAGCTAGTCATTTGCGGGACATTTTGCCAGACTAATAAACCAAAGATGGACTTAAAGAGTAGACGAGTAGAGACTGCGTGAAGTCAAAAGAAGTAGAGGAAAATACGACATTGATTGCATCAAAAGGAATTCCAGTAAAAGAAATTTGTGTTTATAATAGCATCTTGCCAATCTTGACAACTATGTACTTTTAAGAGTAATAAGGCGCCAGATGGCATTTCGCTGTATTGCATAAAACAAAAGCGTTTCAAATTATTGGTTAAGTTGTCATTCATTCGTTAAAGATTCGAATCAATCAAAGATTGGTTCCAAAATGATCGAATCAATTGATCCTATCACTCGATCATTTTTAGATTGAATCGTAAAATAAACTGTAGTGTCGCGTGTCATTCGTTCGTTTGAAAAGATAGGTTCCAAAAATGCGAGTCAATTGGTTATATCACTTTGTACTGTGTATGGAAAGATTGAATCACTAACGGAGTTGTGCTAAAAAGCTGGACCGATTTTAATATTTACTAGATCCATCATGACAGCAAGGTGATCCACGATCTGTCGCTCTTAGTAGCGAAGAAACTAGTCTTAGAATGAAGTTGGAATTTTTTACAGGTAGCCTTTCTAAAAATTGAATACTCCATACTAAACTTTTTGTCTAGCTTTAATACATATGTTTTCTTATTCACTGTCTCGCTTATCACTTGCCATAGTAGTCCGTAGATCAAAGTTTCAATCGATATCTATATTCGTTCTTTTTGAAAATCCAATCTTTTTGAGAATCCAATCGTTTTGAGAATCCAATATTTTCGAATAATTTATTCGATCATTCGATACTTGTAAATGATAGAATCATAATGATTCGATCGTTTACGAATGACACAAGCTTAGGTTTAACAACAAACGTGTAACGGACGGTTTCGGTTTGCGCTTGCAATTCTTGACCTGAGTGTCTACGGCCGATTGTTTTGTTGTAAACTAAAGCTAACTTCGTAATTGATAATCCTGGAATGATGTTTGTTCGTATGGGCTCTACAGATCTGCTCTTTTACCTCATTATTTTGTTTTATACAATATTTTACTTTACTTATTTTATACTTTTTATTTTTAGAAAGCCTAATTTGATTCGTATGAATCCTATTTGGACAAGATGTCATTTGTTAAGGACTGAATAAATTAATCTTAAATTATTAAGTTGAATACGGTTACCTGTCTACCTACTCACGAATTTTAAATCTTGACAATTTTCATTTGTGATATTAAATTTTATTTTGAATTTATTCATTCACACAAATACATATATTTCCCTAAGTCTATGAGGCGAGCCCTATGTTGAGTTGGGATACAACGTAATGGAAAGTAAAAGTATGCACATCGTTGAACAATATTTTTATATAGTTATAATTCCTCTGTACGTTTGATGTCACCGTACTCATCTTAACCAATTTACGTGCGGTTTTCAGAGAAATATAGATCTTTGCGCTGCGCGTGTTCGTAGATATAAAAATCTTCAATCGAATATGTAAAAAAGAAGTTAGGAGCATAAATGTTTTATTCATTGATCTACCAGGGTTACATTCGAGGAGAATGCATTTGCAAAAAAATGGAAAGATGTTGTTTTTTGTGTATAAAATAGTTTGTTTTTGAATGTTTACAAACAACCTTTGCTTGTTGTGGATCTCAATCAGATTCTTTCCTTAAATTCTTTATAATTTTCACCCATTTATTTATTTGTATTAGATTTTGGTAATACTAAAATAATATTAAATTCAATACATTTTTAAAAATTGTATTCCTACATAAGTACACCTCTTTGTTGATGAGTCGACCGGAGTTTGACGTTTGCAAAAAAAATGCCATATTTGAAAAAATATTTATTTGGTTTTGGAATTCAACCATAAACAAGTACCTAGGTACCTACTTAAATGAAATATTTGAATATTAACCATTTTTAGTTTTAGTTATATATATATATTTATTTAATTTTTAGCAATTTAATTACAAAAAAGTACCTGAGTACCTACTCATCAATGAATATATATATTACATAAACAAATATTTCAATTAACATCTGGACAATACACCTAATAGTATATAAATCTATGCAATATCTCGCAGCAGTCTCTGAAACGGTGTCTTCCCTGTGACAAAATATAATTGTGTCTATGTTTATTGCAGAATATGTTAAATATGTTTAGTTATTAAATCTTCAGTGTATTTATATGGAAGCTGTGCTTTTATGAATTGTTTTATTTACATTAAAATACTTTGTTTAAAAATAAATGTAAATGTACATTTTGAGATGAAAAATGAACAAAGACTGTACTATCAAAAAAATTAATAATGTAAACATTTATGTTAAAAATATGTTCTTTCACTATTGTTTCATATAATAATAAAACACGTTTTTGTAACCATTTTTTTATTTAATAAAAATATCATTTTTTCTTGCAAAACGGATCATAGGTGAGCAATTAGCAATATGAACGTACTATGAAACTTTGAAAAAAATTCAAAAAAATTTTGTTTTGAAATATATCATAGATAACAGTATAAAACATTTTTAATTCAATAAAAAAATTATGTTTTTGTTAACAAAAAAAAACGGATCATTACTTAACCCTTATACTGCTAAACAACGATATATCGTTGTTGTTAATCCCTATCATAAAGTTCCAACTAGACTGATGCTGACGTCATAATCCCCAAAAGGGTAAATGAATTCGGGAACTGCTTGTTGCACTTAAACGTCAGTGGTATAAAACATTTTCAAAACATACAAATTACTTATTCGACGGGTTATCATTTAGTTTCGTACCTATTTCAGCCCCACGGAAAATTTAACACAAAAAATGTTTTCTTACGCGCGGTTAAAATTTGAGCATTAAATTGTACAGCAAAGTTTCTTGAAATGAATAAAAAATATTTAAATAAAAACGAACTATATTGAATGACGTCACTTTTTCATATGAATCAACCAATGATAAGAGGATTGTGGAAGATTTCCGGTTTGCTAATCGTCAATGGACCAATTAACAGAACTAACCGAGAAGAAGCGGAAGAGAACTTGCGACGTCACACGCGGGTTAATGTCAGAAATACAAAAATTTATAAGATCGTAGCGCTGATAATACGATACATAAAAATTAAAAAAGCTTTGTCCAATAACAATTTTTTTTTAAACCACTAAACATCCTCATTATGAATTTACTTATGATGTTTAAATTCGCAGTGCTTTTAAGAAAAGAGAAACGACTAAACACAGGAAACTTCTAGCTAGTTGGGACCTGAAACAGTGAACTTTTTTATATTGCAAAAACAGTCAAATGAAAAATAAATAAATGTTAATAGTTAGTTTTTTAATCACTTATATGATATTTGAAGAAAATAATTGCATTCGGTGTTTTTCCCGCGATTAAACCCGATCCAATAATTAAGAAAATATTGATGTACTTCCGTAATGAATAACTAATTAAATATTTTACTTTTAATATAATAACTCTTATCTAGTGAGGTCCCTATATCACCGGAAAACCCCATAATTAAGAATATAAACAAATAATTAAAGAGCCATAAAACATAAAAATAATTTACCATGGAACCTAATGATTGTCAATTAGGACGTTTGAATATTAAAAAAAATCATTTGTTCATTTATTTTAATGGGTGCCCACAGCAATGGGAAATTCAAATGTTTTAGCTGTTCATTAGGTAGTAATTATTACTCTACTAACAAAACGTAATTATTACTATACAAACTCTATTCTACAAACAAAACGTAAATGAGGTATATCAGCTCGATATTGATCCAAAAATACTTTAGAAAAAGCTTCTTCGATTTCGTGCTCTTCGTAAGAGTCATATTATAAATTATTATCACTATCACTTAAAAAATGATCGTAATTTACTAATTCACTTTCGGAATAGGTTTAGCTGCTAAGCCTCCGAGTTTCTCGGTGAGGTACTATTATTTCTTTATCACTTTGACTATCAGTTATCATTTTGAATGATATATTTTGTAAATTTATTCACAATAAAAAGGACGCTTTGCAGAGTAAAATTATTAGTAAGAGTAACAAAGTAAGATTCAAAATATATTTAAATGTAAAAAATATGTAATTTACCTAAGCTGTTTGTAATTTCGGCAACTGTTGTCTATCTCGCTCAATCCATTATGCGTGAACTAGCTATTAGTGAAACGGAATATTTTTCTTAGAAGAGATATCAATTAGTGAGATAGTTGTACAAAAACATTATTTTTTAAAATTAAAATTATATTATAACATCTACCAAGAAATAATATCACTTCTTAGTACATTTACCAGTTACTTTTAAGTTTCAATCTAAATAGCTCCCTACAAACATTTGGACATACTCGAAATATTGTTGATTAAAATAACTTGCATGAAAAATTTAAAGTATTTTTAGGCATTACCTAGGTGAAATAATTTATCCAGGTGAAACTCACCGACATCAATAAAGGTTTCAGCTCTTTTAGTTTGCAAAAGTCAACAGATGGAAGAGTTGAGGTAATGTAAAAATAGTCATGAATGTGGATGTGTAAACATACCCCTAAAATAGTGAATATTTTGTAGTGTGTAAAGTGGTCATTTAAACCAGCCAATGACAGATCATATGTCCTGTAAATGCCTAGACTTCCATATTCCCTTGGCGAAAATGTTTTCCCTCTCTGTTGCAACTAATTTCAAGATATATTTTACACAATTTTTGTTTAGCATGCATTGATGGAAGTGATAGGTTTGATAATATATAACAGAGCACTTTGCCCCGCAATCAGCAAAAAACTATCATTATTATTTCATTTCAATAATAACTATTCAAACAATGCAACTTGAGATTGCTGTACGAGATCAGTTTTGTTTGTTTTTATTTTCAATTAAGAAAGGGTTTACAACCTCTGTACGAAAATTGTCTATTTGCGGCACGAATCGTCTATCTTGCTCACTCCACTGGGCTTGAATTAGATATTTATGAAATGGAAGATTTTTCTTGGAATTGCTATTAATTTTTAAAGCAGTAGTGTGTTTGGAAAACAACGTATTCGATAAAATATTTTTAAAATGTATGAATAATAAGATTTCTGATTAGATTCTTGAAAAACTGCGTAGCAGCGTAAGGGTTAACCCTTACGCTGCTACGCAGTTTTTCAAGAATCTAATCAGAAATCCTCTTATTTATACATTTTAAAAATATTTTATCGAATACGTTGTTTTCCAAACACACTACTGTTTTATCAATTAACAGCAATTCCAAGAAAAATCTTCCATTTCATAAATATCTCATTCAAGCCCAATGGAGTGAGCAAGATAGACAATTCGTGCCGAAAATATACAATTTTCGTACAGCGGTTGTAAACCCTTTCTTAATTGAAAATAAAAACAAACAAAACTGATCTCGTACTGCAATCTCAAGGCGCATTGTTATTATTGAAACGAAATAATTATGATAGTTTTTTTGTTGATTGCGGGGCAAAGTGCTCTGTTATATATTATCAAACCTACCACTTCCATCAATGCATCTAAACAAAAATTGAGTAAAATATATCTATAAATTTGTTGCAACAGAGAGGGAAAACATTTTTGCCAAGGGAATATGGAAGTCTAGGCATTTACAGGACTTATGATCTGACATTGGCTGGTTTAAATCACCACTTTACACACTGCGAAATATTCACTATTCTGGGTATGTTTACACATCCACATTCATGATTATTTTTACATTACCTCAACTATTCCATCTGTTGACTTTAGCAAACTAAAAGAGCTGAAACCTTTATTGATGTCGGTGAGTTTCACCTGGATAAACTATTTCACCTCTTAGGTAATGCCTACAAATACTTTAAATTTTTTATGCAAGTTATTTTAATCAACAATATTTTGAGTATGTCCAAATGTTTGTAGGGAGTTATTTAGATTGATACTTAAAGGTAACCAGTAAATTTACTAAGAAGTGATATTATTTCTTGGTAGTTGTTATAATATAATTTTAATTTGAAAAAAAATATGTTTTTGTACAACTGTCTCACAAATTGATATCACTTCTAAGAAAAATATTCCGTTGCACTAATAGCTAGTTCACGCATAATGGATTGAGCGAGATAGACAACAGTTGCCGAAATTACAAACAGCTGAGGTAAATTACATATTTTTTTACATTTATATATATTTTTAATCTTACTTTGTTACTCTAACTAACAATTTAACTCTGCAAAGCGTCCTTTTTATTATGAATAAATTTACAAAATATATCATTCAAAATGATAACGGATAGTGAAAGTGATAAAGAAGTTCAGTCATATCACTCCACTACTTTGGGAACTACACTGGCTACGTTTTCCACAGAGGGTCGAATACAAACTCTGTTGGCTTATGTATAAGTCACTGCACAACTCTGCTCCGGAATATCTAAGGGAACAATGCATTCCAGATGAACTAGCTGACAGGCGTCTCACGCTAAGATCAGCTACGTCTACGGTGAGAGGAAAAGTTATTATACCTCTACGCAAACAGCGCACTAAATTTAGTGAACACGCATTTGCGGTCGCAGGCCCTATGGCATGGAATGCTCTCCCAGCAGAGGTGCGAGGTTGTGAAAGTGAAGTGATGTTTCGGAAAAAACTAAAAACCCACTTGTTCTCTAAATCATTTGAATAAATCCGTAGCATGTGACAGCAAAATAAATTATTTTAATTAAATTACAAATTTAAAAGCTTCAATTAAATTAATTTAACAATAAAATCACTATGTAAAGCGCCCTTGAGGTATTTTATTACGAAAATGGCGCTATATAAGTTATCCATAATAATAATAATAAAAATGAAATAATAGTACCTCGCCGAGAAACTCGGAGGCTTAGCAGCTCAACCTATTCTGAAAGTGAATTAGACAATAACGATATTTTTTTAAGTGATAGTGATAATAATTTATAATATGACTCTTACGAAGAGCACGAAATCGAAGAAACTTTTTCTGAAGTATTTTTGGATCAATATCGAGCTGATATACCTCATTTACGTTTTGTTTGTAGAATAGAGTTTGTATTGTAATAATTACGTTTTGTTAGTAGAGTAATAATTACTACCTAATGAACAGCTAAAACATTTTGATTTACCATTACTGTAGGTACCCATTATAATAAATTAACAAATGTTTTTTTAATATTCAAACGTCCTAATTGACAATCATTAGGTTCCATGGTGAATTATTTTTATGTTTTATGGCTCTTTACTTATTTGTTTATATTCTTAATTATGGGGTTTTCCGGTGATATAGGGACCTCACTAGATAAGAGTTATTATATTAAGGTAAAGTATTCAATTAGTTATTCATTACGGAAGTACATCAATATTTTCGTAATCACTGAATCGGGTTTAATAGCGGGGAAAACACCAAACATAATTATTTTCCTCAAATATCATATAAGTGATTCAAAATCTAATTTTTAACATAGATTAATTTTTTCACTGTTTTTGGAATGTAAGAAAGTTCACTGTTTCAGGTCCCGACTAGCTAGAAGTTTCCTGTGTTTAGTCGTTTCTCTTTTCTTGAAAGCACTGCAAATTTAAACATCATAAGTAAATTTATAATGAGGATGTTTAGTGGTTTTAAAAAAAAAAGTTTTTAGACAAAGATTTTTTTTTCAATTTTTTTGTATTGTATTATCAGCGCTACGGTCTTTTAAAGTTTTGTATTTCTGACATTGATCCGCGTGTGACGTCGCAAGTTCTCTTCCGCTTCTTCTCGGTTAGTTCTGTTGATTGGTATCATTGGTTTTTCTTATCATTGGTTGATTCATATGAACAAGTGACGTCGTTCAAAACTGTTCGTTTTCATTAAAATATTCATTAAAATATTATAAATGATTTTTCATTCATTTTCAAGAAACTTTGCTGTACAATTTAATGCTTAAATTTTTACTGCGCGTAAGAAAACATTTTTTGTATTAAATTTTTCGTAGGGCTGAAATAGGTACGAAACTAAATAATAACCCGTCGAATAAGTTATTTTTATGTTTTGAAAATGTTTTATACCACTGACGGTTAAGTGCAACAAGCAGTTCCCGAATTCATTTACCCTTTTGGGGATTATGACGTCAGCATCAGTCTAGTTAGAACTTTATGATAGGGATTAACAACAACGATATATCGTTGTTTAGCAGTATAAGGGTTAAGTAGTAAATAGTAGGTACCATAAAACATTTTTAGAACCTTTTAGTTTTTTTTATATATTTAATTGAAATCAAAATTGTTTATGTTTGAAAATTTAATTGAATATAGTACTGAAGTACCTACTTAAAAATATTTTTGTAGACATTTATTTTTTTTTGTTTTGAAATTGACTATTGGTAAGAAGTACCAAGTAGGTAGGTACTATAATACATTTTTGATTTTTAAAAAAAATAATGAGAAATTGCCTTTTTTGATGGAGCATAAGTAAGTAGTTTGATTTGATTATTAAAATATGGGAAACGGAAACGGAAACGTAACAAGACGACTGGAACATCGGTGTTATATGCCCCCTGCACAAAAAGGGAGATGCCATGAACTGTGATAATTACAGAGGTATAACACTGCTGGACACAGCTTACTAAGTCTTTGCTGCATTCTTATTTAAAAGACTTCTTTCACATGTCGACAATATAGTAGGACAATACCAAAGTGGATTCAGACCAGATAGATCAACAACTGACCAAATATTTGCATTGAGGATCATACTGGAAAAAATGATGGAATATAACGTTGAGACCCACCACATGCTTATTGACTTCAAAGCGGCATTTGACTGAATCAAAAGGTCGAAACTGTACGAGGCAATGGTGGAATTGGGGATTCTTAAAAAGCTAATAAGACTTACTAAGATGACAATGTCTAAAACACAATGCTCGGTGAAGATTCAAAACAGCAAGTCAGATCCATTCCAGATGTACAACGGCCTAAGGCAAGGTGATGCACTGGCATGCCTGTTATTTAATATTGCTCTTGAAAAATCCATAAGAGATGCAGGAGTAGAAACAACAGCAACTATTTTTAGAAAGACCACCCAGATATTAGCCTATGCAGATGACCTAGACTTAATCTTAATCCAGAACTGTCCCGGGATTATAAGATGATTTCTTAAAGCTTGAAATAGCTGCAAATGACATGGGTCTCAAAATTAATACATCTAAGACTAAATATATGTTTGCAAGAAAGTCACAAATAAACTATGTACAACAGGCAATTGACGTTGGGTCACACCGCATAGACAATGTCAATTCCTTTAAATATTTAGGTACTGTAATGACTAATGATAACAATTATAGTACCGAGATTAGAGCACGGCTATCAGCAGCAAACAGATGTTATTATGGCTTGTTTAAACATCTGGGATCCAAATTGCTCACGAGAAAAACTAAGATTATTATTTACAAAACTCTCCTCAGACCGGTCATTACATATGGTGCCGAATGCTGGGTTATGACTAAAAGAGATGAAAATATGGTATTAGTACTCGAAAGAAAAATACTTAGGAAGATATTTGATGCTCTCAACCAAAACGGAGTGTGGAGGAGACGGTTTAATCATGAATTAGAGGCACTGTATGGCGAACCCAACATTGCACAATTCATCAAAATAAGAAAATTACAATGGTTGGGCCATGTGCGCAGAATGAATGATAACCGCACCCCAAAAAAGATTATTTATACCACTCCGGGAGGCAGACGAAGCGGAGGCAGACCAAAATATAGATGGCTGGATAATGTGGAAAGTGACACAAGAGCGATTGGCCTGACGAACTGGAGAAGAGCCGCGGGGTGTCAGGGCCCACAACGGGCTGTAGGGCCACTGATGATGATAAATAAGTAGTAAGTACTAAGAACTATAGAAAAATTGATCTTTTTATTCCATATTATTTTATTGTTTTGCGGGTGTGACTTAAAACGCACTTTGTTCATTTAAGAAACCAATGTTTTATCTAAAAGAATTGGAATAAGAAAATACACATTAACTTTTTTTCAATTTAAGTTAGATACGTGTTAATATCAATAACGAAATGTTTTTCATTAAAAAAATTAAAACTTACAGTTTTTCTATAATTTATAATGGGGTCTTTGACAAATGGGGTTTCTCAAATGACCGTTTTGGTTTTTTTTTTCTATATTTTGTTTTTTGATTATGCCTTGGTTATTAAGTTATTATTAGTTATTTTCATACACAATGCAGATTATTTATGAAGTTGTTTTTTTTTTTTTATAGAAATAAATATTTGCGTTCTTATGATTTATCCCAAAATTTCATTTTTAGGGCCATTTTCAACGCGTTGCAAATAACTCACTATTAGAAAATGGAATCAAGTTGCGGTAGAGTGAGATTTGAACCACAGACCTTTGGTCCGTGAGTCCGAGACACTAGCCACAAGACCACAACCTAATTATGTTTATGTAAGTTTTTTGTAAAACCTTTATTGTTGTGAAGATATTCATCTGACTGAATTATTTTACATACTAGGCAACGCCTGAAAACAATTTTCCAATTTTAAAACTTCTTCTTGGACCGGTTGGTTTCATTACAATATTTGAGTTTGTCCAAATGTTCGTAGACAAAAGACTGGATTTCACCCCCTCGGGAGTCATTAAGATTAACAAATTACATTTGACTAAATCCGTAGAATGTGTTAACAAAATAAATTGTTTTAATTCAATTACAAATTTAAAAGCTTTAATGAATTATTTTTTTTTGCTATAGAATCACTTTGTAAAGCCCCTTGAGGTATTATATTACGAAAATGGCGCTACATAAGTAATCTATAATGATAATAATAACAGAGATTCAGTCAGATGAATCTCTTCACAACAATAAAAGTTTCAGCTTTTTAACTTCACAAACATCAACAAATGAGATGCCCATGATATTCTTGCTCAGATAAACATTAATGTACCTTGCCGTAACTTGCATACTAATGCTGTGGGAAATTATAAAACCAAAATCAGATTATTTTCCCCTGTGCCGAGGATCCTCAGAACAGTGAACAAAATCTCATTAAACGGTACTGTTGATGTGTTCCTACAGCAAAGACAAGCATTCAAGAAGCAAGCGATGTTGTCACTTCTGAATCGCGATGTCACACTTGCCACGTCCGCCTAGAATATGCCATAATTTCACCTTTTGTAAATTTAAATAGATTTTAAGATTAAGCAATATTTTGAGTTTGTTCAAATTTTTGTAGACAAGGACTGGATTCAACTCCCTGGGGAGCTGTTTATATTAACATGTTACAACAGAGATGAAGAAAATTTAAGAGAAGGTAATATAGATGAAAGAATTGAAGGAATATAGGTGTTCAAATATAGGCAGAATGGTGAATGTTACACAGTGTGTAAAGTGGCCACTTAAACCAGCCAATGACAGGTCATAAGCCCTGTGGATGCCTGGACTTCTATATTACCTTCTCTAAAATATTCTTCATCTCTGTTGTAATATTTTAATATAAACAGTTCTCCGGGGAGTTGAATCCAGTCCTTGTCTACAAAAATTTGGACAAACTCAATATTGTTGAAGGTATATTTTACTTTTATTTTTCTATTGTAGATATGGTTGTTGTAACAAGTTTGAAAATGGAAACTCGAGGTGGGAATTCATCGTAATTTATTACAGAAATAAATAACAAGTGATTTTCAAATTAGGAATTTGACCGGTTTCATGGCTTTTGCAACATTTTCGAAACTGGTGTATTTATTCAGCCTCGTGGTGAAATAGTCAGCGCGTTTGCCTACCAAGCAAGAGGTCTCGGATTCGACTCCCGACATGGCAGATATGAATTAATTATTTAAAAGCGTATTTTCTCATCAGAATATATCATAGTTCCTGGAATGGCACCTGAAGCGTAAAACTGATCATCCTACCTTCATGTAACAAAAATGATCCAGTTACGCATTGATTGGTATACCACTGCAGTGCCCTATGCACCATAAGGTGCAGAAAGGGAATGATGATGACGATGTGTTTATTATTGAATTAATTGTATTTGTAAAAAAACAGGAAGACAGAAGAGAGAAAAAAAAATCACCAATTAAATTTTATTCACTGAACTGTGAGTGCAGAACGAATGCAGTCTGTAAATCTGGTTTATTTACTCAGTGAAAACCAAATGCCGCCTATATAACGCCTGCATAACACCTATTAATTCTCCTCTACGGATGCGAATCGTGCACCTTACTGGTGCCCAAAACAGCAAAATTCTGAATTATGAGAATAGTCGTCCCAAGAATCTTGAGTGTGCTATGGTTTGACTTTGTCAGGAATGAAGTAATAAGAGAACGGATGCAGCAAATTCCAGTGACACCTGTCATCAAGCGGAGGCGATACGGTTAGCTTGGCCGTTTGCTGCAGATGCCTCCTGAGAGACTTAACCACGCTTTCCTATTTTACTGGGCATCAGGTTCTCGACGTCCTGGACGACCACTGCTGACTGTTCGTCGGCAGCTCGTGTCAGAACTACAGGACGCGAGCCTGACTTAGGAGGATGCACAGGAGCTGGCAGCCGAAAGAAATTCTTAGAGGATCTTTGTGGACACCGTATGCTTCAACTAGGGAGCGGACAGCTGGCCCCCCACATACCGCACACCGCATCTGAGGACATAAGTCTCCTTGGCGGTGCACACATACACGGAAAATTTTATCATTGTCAAACGAGAAAAGCTGCCCGAAGGAGATCTCTGAAATCTAGTATCCCTAGCATCTTTGTGCCGAAAAAAGGTAATCCAGAAGTACTCAATATGTACTTCATTGGATTGAGAAAAGAGGGAAGTGAACTCTTCACTGACTGATTAAATTGATTGAACATGATCAATTCGCCGAAATGATTACAAAACTTTTAAAAAGCCTCGAAATGGAGCGGACATGGAATAATGAAATAATATCTATTTATTTTGAACCAGTGTGCTTGTACACCATCTAGCGAATTTCTAACTAAGTATTTACAAAGGCCACGTTCAAACTACAAAAAAAATCGTTTGACGACCCGAGATGGCGCTAATTGCAATTAAAGTATTTTAGCTTTCATCATTCTTAATGTATTGAGTTTTTCTACTGACATTTCTTAGTGGAACTGCATTTTAATTATAATTATTAAAATACATCGTCAGACTGGTCGGAATGTCGGTCACGACGAAACCAAATCACTGGTAAAAATTTATAAATAAAAGCGGAATAAAACTATGCACATATTTTTATTATTATAATTTGATCATTCTGGCCACGATTCGACTGTCATGTTATCTCCTCCTAATGGTCCATAGGGTATAGCAAGCGCTGTGTATTTTAATGTTTTTATTATGAAATGAAGGCAATCAATCAATATATCTCTGTATGGCAACACCAATGTAGAGAGCGACAGGAAATTGGATATTAATATTGTTTTCTTACGCGCCGTAAAAATTAGAGCATAAAATTGTAAAAACAAAATTCCTTGAAAATGTCAGATTTTTTTTCATTTAAATAAAAACTAACAACTTTTAACGACGTCACTAGTTCATATGAATCAACCAATGATAAGAGAGCTGTAAAATATTTCCGGTTTTATCACAAAAAATCAAACGTAGCGCCAATAATACGATATATAATTTATTTATTATTTTATTTGGCTTAGTTGAATAGTCTAAATAAAAAAAATATCAAACTTTCTCATCGTACTGCGAAATTTCTCGAAAGTGTATAAAAAATAAATTAAAGTAATTTTGGGAAAAATGAACCACTTTGAAAGACGTCACTAGTTTTCCGAAATCAACCAAGGATAGTGTGTTGTGATACATTTCCGGTTACCAGGAAGTCAACTCATTAATCAGGACAACTTACCATAGAGATGTTGAGCCGTCAAAGGCAGAGTAATTTTAAAATCAACTTAAAAAATCATGGCGCTGATAATACGACGCATAATTATATTTTTTTTAAATGTGGCGTAGTTTGTAACAAATACAATTTTTTTTCAATAAATTATTTATCTAATTTTTTGTTTTGTACACCATTTTGTGAAAAGGATCTAAATTATATTGTTATGGTATTTGTTACAATCAATATAGTGTTAAGTTTCGGTTAACCAATTTTTGACAAATTTACATTGAAAATATACGTTAAAATATAATTTTTCAACAAAAAATTATAAAAGCGCCATCTATGAACAATTAGTTTCATATTTTTGTTTGGAATCACCTTAATGCAATTTTTGCATTTCCTAAAATCCAGTGAAAAGAAGTAAATGGTTCGAAATTATAAGGAAAATGAGTATGGAACCTGATTGAGACCCCATCAAAATCGACTGTTGTATGTTATTGTTAAAATTCCATATTTTTTGCATCTATGTATGATCGTTGAATGAAGCCCAGAGCCCCGATTATGATGGGAAGATAAAGACGCCATACCTTCACCTTAATGGTATAGTTAAAGATAAAATTCTACCGACCGACTACAAAGAAATACTACCGATCCCCTACCATCAAGTTTTGATGTAAGTACATCGCTTTATACCGACGGGTCTAGAACCTCTCGATACGTTTATCTACGCATTAACAGCGTCAAAAAAAATGTTCAATTTTTTATTGAATTATGATTTATTTAATTTTTTTATCATTTTGAAGTCTATTAAAAACATGAGAGAGAAATAAGTAAATTTTGCAGTCGAATTAAATCCTGACATAACTATCAGTTTCGGAAACGAGTGGCTAGATGCAGTGGCTAGACTAGCTAGATGCTGCCCTATTAACATACCAGAGCATCTAGCCGTAAAATGTTTCTAATGTAAAAAATAAATTGAGTTATTATATTTTTTCCGTCTATTTTACTATATTCCGGAGTGTACGATCGAGACGTTTTTTTTTTTTTTTTTTTTGAAAATTTATTTATAAACCCTTACGGATTATTACATTCATATTACATAAAATAATATATACATTTTTAATTTATACTCTGTTGTTCAAGATAATATTTTTTACGTCTTTTGAAAAGTTTGTCTGAGTCTTTTGTTTAGTTTTGTCTGGTAGTTTATTATATAATTTCAGTCCCTGGTTCATTAGTCTTGATTGTCCTTGTCTTGTTTTAGAAAGTTGTATATGGTATTTGTCTGATATTCTCGTATTATGTCCATGTTGACTACAATTTTTTACTAGTTTTAGTTCTTCGTCTACAATTACATTAGTGGCTAATTTATGGATAAATGTTATTGATTCTAGTTGAAAGAGTTCAGTTATATTTAATTGCTTAGTTTGTTTAAAAAGTTCTCTAGTTGCAGTTAAATAGGGAAGGTCATACACTAACTTTAATATTTTATTTTGTTGTCTTTGTAGTCTGTTTATGTCATTTTGATATCCTGCTCCTCATAATAGTTGCGTATAACATATTTTAGTTTTTACATAGGCTTCATACATTAGAATTTTTTCCGCTTTTGGAATAAAATTTAAATAAAGGAGCCGGTTTTGGTAGATAAATACAGACATATCGTCTTGACAAGTGTCAAAGGTCTTAAAAATCATGTTAAAGCGAGCTTTTTTTGCTTGAATTGGGACTTATTGGAGTTTATAATCGCTTTGAAGTGGGCACTTTCCATCACAAAAGCCTATAAATGAGAATTATTTTAAATGTTAATGACGTAAGGAACGCGAACTTATTGTTTGCGGTCATTCATTGGCTTGTTTCGATCAAATGATGTCGATATGGCAAGTAGGTAGAAAATACCAAGGTAAGATACAGATAGTACAGAAGTTAAGTATACCGTCTCGATATATACTGATGAAGATAGCGTTCATAATCGAGGCTCAGGTATAAATAAACAAACTTGGTAATCATGTGTTCGTTTTCGTGTCACTGATCTTAAAAACATTTTAGTCTTTAGGACATGTGTATGTTTTAATACTACAGTGTTGTGTCGTGTTATTTTGAGGTCTGCAGCTCAATCACGAACAGCTATCGACGTGCTTAAAAGCATGCTAAGCATTCGAGCGATCACAATGAATAATAATAAACATGCTTAAGTTATCGCAGTCATAAATCAACGCTCGTGTCGGTTTGTTTTTTGTTTTCCTCTTAAATAAATACAGTTCACTGGCAAAAAATCGGCGTTTACTATAAAAAATAACACATTTGCAAAATAGTAAGGAGTATCTAATACAAAAAAGTGAAAACTAAATTATAATTACTATGGCGACTGCTTTTCTTGACGTTTGGCTTGCCAACCGCCGGCTAAATTCAATAAATAGCATGATAAATAAAAAGTAAATAAATAAAAAAAGCAGTGTTGGAATATTTTCCATATTTACACCGGTGAAAATCAAATATGTGATTGCGCAGCAGGATTATACGTCGCGAAACGTAAATATTTTGACATTTAATATAAGGTGTTCATGGATGTTTCATTGTCATCGCGAATACGATAAACAACCATGGTGAGAAATTATTTTCAGGTCGCTTATTAGCACGTCGATAGTTATTTGTGATTAAGCTACTGGTCTGCCAATTAGCATTGGACGAAAGGGCGAAAAAGAAGGAGCATAAATACCTTAGCCATACCCACGATTGGGAAGTTTTCGAAGAACAGCGGTGTTTCTTTCCGAATGGCTTGACCCAAGTAGGCTCTGCTGGCTCTCAGCGTATGGAGAGACATTCCTCCTCCGACTAATAGCACGCCGGATTTGGCTGCTGTCTTGTCCCACGTGTTAAGTACGTGCTCCGATATTGTGGCGTGAGCACGCTCTGCCCACGTGTCAGCCAGCATCTCATTGTCATGGCCGTGAACCTCAATGGTTTGAATGGCTAAAAATAAACAATAAAATTATTTCATCCATTAATTTGAGATTTTAACATCTTTTCAATGGGGATGGTGGTTTGATTTTTACATTGATATAATTACTACAGAAAAACTCAGATAAATGTTATTTAAAATTGGATTACCTAATATAATAATAATAATAACATTTGGCTGATCTACATAGCGCCATTTTTGTAAAAAAAATCACCTCAAAGGCGCTTTACAATTGTATACCTAAACATACATTCTAACTAAACGAAATTGATAAAATATATTTTCAGATTTAAAATTGAGGGTATAGTAGTCTAAAGAAGTGGGCTTTTAGTAGGGATCTGAACTGACTGGGATTGTCGATGATTCGTAAGTTTGAAGGCAATTGGTTCCAGGCAGAGGGGCCGGCGGCGGCAAAAGCACGATCTCCAAATCTAGTGTTTGGGGAGCGCCGGATTTCGACAAGTTTTCCTCTTCGTGAATCAAATGCTGACCTAACAGTAGATTTTCTTTGACATGTATTTTCCCTAATACAAAGGTCCGATAGGTATTTTGGAGCCATTTCACGAAGGGATTTTAATACTGTCCAGCAAAGCTTTTTTTTTATTCTCTCTGGGCTGTTTAACCGGTGCAAATCTCGAAGATGTTGTGAGATGTGAGAATATTTTTTACTCCTGTAATAAGCTTTGCTGCTGCATTGAAAACAGATTGAAGTTTATTAGTTTGATATTTTGGGAGATTTGCGTATATTCCATTACAGTTATCTGTTCTTTAAACCCCGTCACACCCGAAACCACGATGATCAGTATAGGCAAGAAGACATATTGGCACATTCAAAAAAATATTATAAAAAAGAGAATTTTTTAAATAAAATATTAAAACAAAACAAATGGTTGCTTTCTTCTGCAGGGGAGAAGCGAGGGGGGCGCGACCGTGCGGTTGACAGTATATCAGACTCCCCCTCCCCCCTCCTCGTTTCTCCCCTTCAGAAGTAAGCAACCACTTGTTTTTTTTCTATTTTATTTTTTGAGATTTAAGTCGTTCAAAAATTTTATTTTTATGTGACAATATGTGTTCTTGCTAATACTGATTATCGTGGTTTCGGATGTGACACGGTTTATTTTATTTATTTTTTTATTTTATTTATTGGGGATATCAACAGTAATACATGTAATAAAAATATAACAAATAACATATACAGAGAATAAAACCAATTACAGATATCCACAGAAATACATTAAATACACGTACAATACATACTAGTGTGTTTGTGTGAGTGTAAGTGAGTGAGAGGGTGGGTGTGTGGGTGTTATATTGGAATGAGGGTGTCAAGTGTCGAAAATATAAAGAAAATTTAAAGAACACCCTGCATAGGTAAATCTTTAAACTTAGTAAATGCGCATATGATCATTTATAAACGATTATGTCATTGTGATTTATTTTATTTATTTATTTATTAACACTCTTTATCAAAATACAATTCCATGTTCACTTTGCCCGGCTAACAAGGGTACATACCCCGTTGCAAGCTATGCAATTACATTTTAATATATTATAATAGTTGACAAATTAATACAGAGCACAGACAAACAAGATATAAACTTATTCGTTTACTCATTTGGATACATATACATACGGACATACACATTTATACACACATATACATATACACATATATACACATGTACCTACACACACACGTACATACATCCATGCGCATACACATACATACATATAAAAACATAGACAATTTATTTATGCGAAACTTAATAGTTGTCATCTTTAAATATATATTTTTTTAAATTATTCCTTATTTTTTATATTTTATTTTCGACATCCAGTAAGAATCTCAATTCCGTGGCATACGTCAACTTTTCTGACTCCCTACGACCAACGTCATGAAAGAGCGAGGTCAACACCTTCCGTAACTTGACAACACTTCCGTCTTTCCACGATTCTGGCAAAAGGTTACTGACCTTTTTTCCTACGTAATAGTGTTGTCTCGATGCCAGAACAGTGTTGACCCCTTTAATTAGTATCAGATCCCTATTAGAGTATCTTGTATTATGGTTGTGGTTGACGCTTGGGTAAATGTCTCTATTTATGTGTGTAACCACTACCGTTCTCAATATATACTGTTGAATAATGTTCAGTACTCTGAATTCTTTGAAGAGCAAGTCACTTGGATAACGAAATGTTTTTTTTTTAATTATTCGGATCGAAGATTTCTGTGCAATTGCAGCAATTGCTAATTGCTTGATTTAACAATTTATTACGCTACTTAAAGTCAAACTATATTATTATTAACAATATTTTGAGTTTGTCCAAATTTTTGTAGACAAGGACTGGATTCAACTCCCTGGGGAGCTGTTTATTTATGCGAGTGAGATTCATCTTATTGAATTATTTCACCTACATACTAGGCAACGCCTGAAAATGTTATTTTTTTAAATTTCTATACTTCTTCATGGACCAGGTAAAGGTTTCAGCTCTTTAACTTAACAAACATCGACAGATGAAAGAATCGAAGGAATATAGATGTTCAAACATAGGCAGAATGGTGAATGTTACACAGTGTGTAAAGCGGCCACTTAAACCAGCCATTGACAGGTCATAAGCCTTGTAGATGCCTAGACTTCTATATTACCTTTTCTTAAATGTTCTGCATCTCTGTTGTAATATGTTAATATTATTATTGTTATATTTTCTTTTTTTTACAAGTGGAATGATACGGGGTGGCTTTTCACCGGTACGCTTTTTTACTTATAAATTTAACATATTACAACAGAGATGAAGAACATTTAAGAAAAGGTAATATAGAAGTCTAGGCATCTACAGGGCTCATGACCTGTCAATGGCTGGTTTAAGTGGCCACTTTACACACTGAGTAACATTCACCATTCTGCCTATATTTGAACATCTATATTCCTTCAATTCTTTCATCTGTTGATGTTTGTGAAGTTAAAGAGCTGAAACCTTTATTTATGCGGGTGAGATTCATCTAATTGAATTATTAAATTAGATTACTTGGGCTTATGACCTGTCAATGGCTGGTAAAGTGGCCACTTAAACCAGCCATTTACAGGTCATAAGCCCTGTAGATGCCTAGACTTCTATATTACCTTTTCTTAAATGTTCTTCATCTCTGTTGTAATATGTTAATATAAACAGCTCCCCAGGGAGTTGAATCCAGTCCTTGTCTACAAAAATTTGGACAAACTCAAAATATTGTTGACTTATAAATTTGGTTTGTTTCTTGTATATTTCAGTTTATTTGTGAATATTGTATTTTCGTTATGATGACTGCTGTTTTCCTTTAATAAATTAATAAATACTTGAATATACGGTGATGCACTTACCGCTCGTATTCTGCAGGTGGGTAAAGCCGACAATGGACACGAAAATTATCCTCAACAACCAAGGCATTGTACCTATTGGAGTCACGTTCCAAGTGCTACTAAACAGTTTTCCGTTTTATGAATTTCCACGAGCAACCTTGTACCTGGCGAGACCAGGTTTTCAAACAAGGTTTTGATTTCAAAACTGTGCTTATAAATCTAACAGTTAAATTAGGCCGTTTCGGGTTTTTAAACAACGCAACGTTTCGTTGCAAATCGTTATAAATCGTCACCTTTATCGCTATGCAAATTTTGGATTATACGTCGCGAAACGTATATATTTTGACATTGAATATTAGGTGCCTGGACTTCCATATTCCATTTTCATAAATGTTTTCCCACTGTTGCAACAAATTTAGATCTGAATAACTTCCCAGGGAGGAAATTCAGACTGTCTACAAACATTCGGACGTACTCAAATCGCGAGGCTTAGATTTTTACTTTGCCACTAAAAAGGTATTATTGTCGTAAATAACATTGAAAAACTTGGCTATAATAACACACAGCGATCATCAATAACACTGCCATAAAAACACGATAACTGCCATAGGGAAATTGTCTGAACAACACTTCATTGTCAGCAGTTGGTTACACTCTACTAAATCCTAATTGCACAATTAAACCATTAAAATTTTAACGATCTAACTCACAAAATAGCAGCCGTGTAGATAAAATGATGTGCTAACTCTTTATTGTAAACAGATATGATTTAAAAGGTTGGTTTTATATATATTTATATATTTCGCTCAATAGAATAGCATGTAAGGGTAAATGGACCAAAGTAAAAAGAAACTCAGAATAGTGCAAAGGAAGACTTTGAGCATTTATATGACATACGAGAAAATGAAAGTTTTTTAGGGACGTGGACGAACTTTGCACTAACTTGGATTACCAAGTTGCATTAGCAATGGGGGATGGCAGATGAAGCACGAAATTACAGGGCTTATGACCAGTTATTGGCTGGTTTATGTAGCCACTATACTCACCGTCTAACATTCACTATTCTGCCTATTTTTCAACATATGCAGAAAGGCAATCCCTAAGTGATTTTTCTAATGTATTTAAATTACGTACAAAAGTAAACAAAATCTAGATCTCGCTAAACTAAAAATAAATAAAAGTTTATCGGCGCGTTTCCAATACATATTTTTTTTTTCACTAGTAAATTATCACAAAATATCAAATAAACACAAAAACAACTGTAAAAATTAAACAACACAAATATTCAGATTCAGTCGGAAGAACCTCACTCGCATCAGTAAGGTTTCAGCTCTTTAACTCCACAAAGATCAACAGATGGAAGAATTGAAAGAATACGGATATTCAAACAAAGGTCGAATGACGAATATCACACAGCGTGTAAAGTGGCTACTATTTGGCTATTTTGCATCAGTTGTTAAAAGTTTACGTGACAATAACATCAATGAAGGATAAGTGTGTCTGACAGGCGTTTATGCTTGCTATTACAAATAATGTTTATTTCATATTTTCATAAATAGATTTCCCGGAGAAGGACAGCTTTCACAGTAAAAATTCTTAAATAAAAATATTTATAGTTTTTCGTAACCGTCTTAATGTAACCTTTCTGGGTAGAAATAATTTAAACACGATAGAAGTCCGTTTATCTGAACTCCAGTCATTCGGATTGCCAAATATCCGGATCGTTATCGGGAAACAAAAAATAGTAAAAGGTCATTAGTCTTAAAGATGCTTAGACTTCTATAATCCCTTCTCTAACATGTTCTTCATCTCTGTTGTAATATATGTCAACATATTTCAAATATATCATCATCATTATTACCTTTCCGCACCTAATGGTGCATAGGGCACTGCGTTGGTACATAAATCGCAGCGTAGCTTGATAATTTCTATTCATGAAATCACCCTTTTTAAATAAATATTTTATGTCAACCATGGCGGGAATCGAACCCGAGACCTCTTGCATAGTAAGGAAACACACTGACCATTACGCCACGAGGCCGACCCCAAAATGATAGCCATCAAAATAATTTGTTAGTCAAAAACCTATATCGGATCGAAATTGGCAATTTTGCTAAGAAAACTTACTTCCGAACAATTTAGGTATTCTAAAATTGTCTTTCAACCTTAATTAAATTGATGGATCATTAATATTGGCAATGAAGCTAAGCGCTTGCATATTATGAAAGAATAATTAAGTAATTTTCTTCGCCACAAATCATTCAGCTGGTTTACAATTGTTATTTAATGCATAATACAAAGCTATTAGTTATATTTCAATGAAAACTTACTTATGAATTCACAAAGTAATTTATACATTTATGTATACCTATTTATCAAAACGATATTTCTTATTGTTTTACTCGAGTAATAAAAAACTGTTGGCGTAAAATAAAACAAAGACATATTTTTTTGTAATATAACAGTTTTTTTTTCCAACTAAGTAATTTATCGATTAATTTGTTTTTATTTTTATTTTATATTATTTTGTTGGAAAGGCAACAGACATTAATAAATTTATAAGATACAATTATACCATAAATACATATCATAAAGTCCAATTAGAGGCTTCCACATATTGTTATTGTACATGTTGTCACATAAAAATTATTCATAATATAAAATAACTAATCATACAAAACATATAATATTACTAGAAATGTTAATGTAATACATATGATTAAAAATATTTCTACTTTTGAATATTGGTCACACAGTTGCACATTATAATATAAAATACAAATATAGTTGACCACACAGTGTACATTTATAATGTGCCCATATACAGAACTGCACATAACCTGCATAATATAGGCTATAAATTCATTACACATGAATTGCATCAAACTCATCAGACGTGGGTATTAAATATTTCAATGTGTTGCTGGTTATTGGACCAATAGTTGGTTTTGGGTAGTAAAAAAAAATCATTTGATTTTTTTCCATAAAATTTGTGGAGGCCAGGAGGCCAATTACATTAGTGAATTACGACACAGAACGCCCAGGCTTGAGAAAAATCACATTTGCTATCTCATCGGGAATCAAACCCGAAACTTTCCATGCGAGAATTAAGTGTCTTGACCACTACACTACGAAGGCCGCCGTGAAAGAAGTTAGTGCATTTCAATTTTTTTTAAATTTCGATTTATTTCATTATATCTTTCAAGTAGATTGTTTCACAAATTCCGATGTTTTGCGAATGTCATCTTTTGAATGAATTGACGTCACAGACGAATTTTGTGAACTTATATTCTACTAGAAGTTTAAGAATAGCAAGTTTAGGAGAGTTATGAAGGATTTGCATATAAGCAGGGATGAAAGCGTGTTTGGATAGTTCAGATAGAAAACAGGTCATTTATTATGTAAAGGACCTTGGAGAAATATGTGGCTGAGATCATCCGGCATACCACAAAATTCCAATCGCATCCGACAATAACCGCAATTAGATTTCCAGCTGACCAGACCGCCGAGCCGTATTTTTTTCAGACAAAAATTACGTTAATTTATTATTTATGAAACTAATTATTAAAATACATAAATTACGTATTGATTTTATTCCATTTTAAAGCAATCATAGAATGCTAAAATGCCATTGAACTTGCTGAAGAACAATTATACGTCTTTTCATCAAGACATGAGGCATATGCCATCATCTGTGGTATCAAGTTTTGCTCGTAACTTCCAGTGAACAGATCTGCCCAGGGTCCGTAAGCAAATACGCCAACGTCTTCACCTCCATAGGTCTCTGATGACAACAGCACTGTTCCAGAAAACAAGAAGGTGGAGTCCTCTGTTAAATAAAAGCAATTATGTCAAAATAAATTAACTGAAGCCTTTTTTAAAAGTCCATACTATATTATATTTAAAAGAAATTCAATATCTTAGTACCTCTGTTGAAAGATAAAATATACAAAACAAAGAGTGGGATAGATAATTACAATACAAAATGGGTTTATCCACCTTCAACAATATGCAGAAAATATGGGATATTTTAGCCTACAGAATCATATAAGAATCAAATAATGGGAAATTTTAGATATGAAAGTTTATATTAGACAAAAAGGTCATTGAATATATGATTTTCAAACCTGAAATATGTATGAAAAAGATAAAAATACTCACTGGCAATGAATTTGGGATCTTATGTTACATCATCATCACGTTTTATAATTCCTCCTTCTGACAATTCTTTCCTGTATCCTGGGCCATTGGCGTAACTAATTGTAAGGTATTTAAGTTTATCAGAGGCTTCATCAAGGTCTGAGACTCCTAGAATATCATTTCCTCTGCTTGGATACCCACTTTTTGTCATCGTGTGACTGTGATCTGACGTTACAACTATGAGTGTATCATCGGAGTTCGTTAAGTTTAACTCCATATGTGCATATGGAGTTTTGGCTTGCGAAAACTCGATGTTCTCATCCAATGCTAATCGTCCCCTCGTTTCCATGATGTGCATGGTCAATTCTTCCACCTAAAAATATCTAAATAATATTCAATTTCACGAAGAAATAACTTCTTTAACCTGTGGATAGTGTCACAGACTCGCGGACCACAGATCCGAGGTTTGACCTCCGCTCTACTACAACTTGATTCCCATTTTCTAAAACTGAATTATTTACAAGTCGTTGAAAATGTCCGCTAAATTCCAATATGCAATAATCAAAATAAACCAAAAGTTTCCTTCATTAATTAATTGCTTTCTTCAGATCAAAATAGTTTGGTGATTTACGCGGATGTGCTGAGACGAACCAGTTCCAAATTAGAGCTACTGTCCCCAATAAAGCAGAAATAACTAGCATATATGGGCCACATCATGCTCAAAAGCAAATATGCGCTTATGATGGGAATTATCGAGGGAAGTGCACAGGGTTGTTCTGATTGAGGAACATCTGAGACGGGAGTGAGCAGGGTTAAGGTGCTGTTCCTGTTAATGCACGACAAGGATGCCTACTCCTGAGGGACCTGGTATGGCACAAGAAGAAAGAGAATGGCTATTATTTGTACTGTTAGTATTTTTCTAATCAAAATTCCCTTTCTGCACCTAATGGTGCATAAGGAAGTGCATTGGTACACCAATCGTTGCGTTTCTTAATAATTTTGTTATACAATAGTAAAATCATCGGTCTTACGCTTCAGGAGCCAGTCCAGAGACTATAAAAATTCTAATGAAAAACACCGTTTTATATCAACATTTCATGTCAACCATGTCGGATATCGAACTCGAGACCTTTTGCGTGGTAGATAAACGTGCTGATCACTTCACAACAATGCTGACCTTGCTGATACACTAGATAACATTATGACGCCATATATGTTTTTTAAACGTACGTGATATAAATTGAAAACAATATGAAACACAGTACACCTAGCAGTGTAGTTCGATTTACCTTCGACGAACAAGAAAAATCCCTTTTCATTTTCGGACAAGGTTTTGATCGCTGCTTCAGTCATTTCAGCTAACGAAGGCTGAGTCTCACTCGCCAAAAGATTATAGTCCATGTGGCTTTTTTCGAAGAGTCCAAAAAGATAGTCAGTTTTGTTTTCCACGGCATCCTGGAGGGAATTTTTATCATCAACGTATATGTAAGAACCTGTCATGTTCTTCTCGTCTTCCTTCCACTCCAGAGTCAGGTCCATTGAGTCCACTCTCTCGCCGCCTTTATCTAAAGGAAGAAACTTACCGCGACCTCCCCCAAGAATCACCTGTAAATGAAATGCATCTATTAATCCATCTCCGGGTGGTATGAAGAATACAGTGTGTGAAATTTAACCTCAACCCTGGGCAAATGAAAAATGAATCAAATGGTGATACTTAGCCTGCCTCAAGTAATATTGGTTGGAGCAATTACTTGAGGTCTGTTAAATCTAAATGGCTTTTTTGTTGTTGTCTACATTAAGATTGTGGTGTCTTTGATTGATTGAGTTTACGATTAGTCTTGTGTGATGATAATATTTTGTGATTTTCGTTTTTCACGTATTTATTTATACTTTAACAATGTTTGTATTCTAATTTATACAGAATAATGTTATACAGAAATAAATACTGTTAATTGAATCGGCATTCACTTCGTAACACTTCATTATGAATTATTATTTTTTTAAAAATTCTTATTAGTGTCACGCAATTTTTATTCTTTTACAAGAACACTACTACAGTTTCGGGAGAGCTCTCCCCCCATCGACGGGTGATATAAAACTAATCTAGTAAACACAGAGTATTGTTCACAGTGTCATAGCATTTAAACAAATTAATAAGTCAACAAAGGCAAAGGGGTGATTATTGACTATGTTCCCCTTGCGACCCCCCTCCCTTGACTTACCCACGTAGCCCGCGTCTGTTTACTCTCTTGGCCGAGTGATGTCTTCCCACGTATTAAATCTTAGGCTTGATTATTGTAACTTCCACTTATGTTCTAAATTTTAAGAAACAAATTAAACTTAACGTCCTGTCCCTCATTGATCATGTTTTTATATCTGTACTTAAGATAGCTATCCATATATATGCTAACACTTTAGATAAGTGGAATACCCCCCTGCTCTAATGGGCCTGCCACACACTCGACGAGTGGCATGGGAAGTAGCGAGGAAAAGAGGCAGAGACGTAGTGTGGCAACATTACTCGTCATGCCGCTCGTCATGCTCCTCGTCGTGCCCATCGCTCCCTATTTTGTCGGTTTTTTGAGCGCGAGTCAAAGGGCCGGCAATATGAACGCGAGTGGGGCCACATAATCGCTCGGTCGCAGTACGCATCGAGCGCTCACACAAGACGCGCACGTCATTTTTAAATGATGTATATTTCTTTTTATGACATTTTTTTTCTATTTTTCTTTTTTTACAATACACAGAAGAGGTGAAAAAAAAGTACACATTAAAAAAGTAAAGGATAATTACATTTAAATTAAATACATAAAAATGAAATTCATATTAACTGTAAAAATAGCAAACAAAAATCCTACAAAGCCTGTTCGTGGGTATACAAGAAATGTTTATGAATTTTTGCTCCTATAATAAATAGACAAATATAATATTTTTGTGTTATATAAGAAAGAGAAAAGAAAATATTCTGTTAAAGACTATAAGGTACTTTTTTATTTTATAGTAATCAAGAAAGGAAATAAAAAATATATAAAAAACATAAAAATATTCCATTGTTCCATATTAATATACATTGATATAAATAGCTGCACTAAAAATGCATAGCGCGCACGCTGTCAGTTTCATCGTCGATTGTATAGAAAGACAAATGACAAGCGCGGAACGTCGCAATTTGGGCGGAGAGGGCAACATCGCGCGAGAGGGCGGCAGCGCGAGGGGCACGGGCATGAGCAGCGCAAGGAGCATAGTGTGGCGGGGCTATAAGTTTCACGGATTAATTGGTTTATTTTTTGTTTAAATTTTATGACATTGTGAACAGTATTTTATTTATTTATTATTTTGTTTATTCAAAAAAAAACAGCAAACAGAAAAATATACACAACATTATAAAAAAACAAAAAATAAAGCCATATCATTTTTCCACACAAATACAATTACAAAAATCCAGTTCAGTTTATTAATTCATAGAAGTTCATGTGTGCGAGTTTCTTGTGTGAGGATGCGTGTGTATACTGTGTTTACTACAATAACAACAAACCAACACGCCGTTTCCGTGTAGGAATAGGTGGAGAGGATAGAACGCCATACCACTCTATCTTTGCACACAGACCTCGCTTCCTCTACATTCATACATCTTCTAATGCGCGCACGCCGATTATTCCTACTTTTGACAAGTCCATCTTCAAGTATCTGATGGACTTGATCGTGTCATATCTTTCTCGGTCTTCCTCGTTTTCTGCATCAATCAACATTCGCATCGTAGATCCTTTCAGCAGTTCTTTCGCTCTCCATTCGCTCTGCTTGTCGAAACCAACGCAGCACCGTTTTCTTGATTCTGTCGATAATGCATATCTCAGCCTTACACAGTTCACGGATCTCGACATTTGTGCACCTATCATACATCGTTTTACGACACATTCGCCTGAGGGATCGCATTACGACAGCATTCAACCTACTTTCATCATCATTTTTCCAATTCCATACTTCGCTCGCATACATTATAATTGGCACTAGAACTCCATTGTGAACTGCTAGTTTAGCCTCCTGCGATAAACATTTGTTTGCCAAACTAGATTTCTGTGCACCGTTCACCCTGTTCCCGGCACTCACCCTCCTTTCAAAATCTTTCTCGGTCTTTCCATCCCTAGTAAACATACTTCCCAGATACACAAATTCTTCTACCTGATTTGGAGTATCTCCGTTCATCTCACATTTAGTTATATTTTCATCCCTTTCAAAAACCATCACTTGAGATTTATCAACATTCATAAACGAATATCAGTTTTATATCACCCGTCGATGGGAGGAGAGCTCTCCCGAAACTGAAGTAGTGTTCTTGTAAAATAATAAAAATTGTGTGACACTAATAACAAAGTTTTATTTTCATAATAATTTAGTATTTTCAATCATTATCATCATTAACTTTGTTACTCAGAAATTAGATAAAGTAATATCTATTAAAATAAAAATGCTGATCTTCGAAAAATCCGATAAAACTCTCAGGATCCAAAGATTATAAATTTCTTACTGTGTGCAATTATTGTAACTGAAACTTTAAATTCACGACAGCAATAATTGATTTAAAAATTTATATGGTAAGTAAAATAATTAAGATCGACAGATATTTCAACAAAGATGATAATCCCTCCGAGGAGGTATTAACAGAATAAACAAATTACCTGGTCTGTCATATTTTGAAGACCGGCATTTTAATATTTATTTTTTTCCTTTAGTTACTAAAGATTACATTTTTTTATGCAACCAAATATTTACAATTATTTAAATATGCACTACATACAAATTTATACATCTACATTATTACAATATTTTTTTGTGGGTCTCGTGGTCTAGTGGTCAGCGCGTTTTCCTACCATGCATGAGGTCTCAAGCTCATTGTTGACATTTTTTTTTTAAATTTCAACAGTTGTTTTCAAATTAGAATATTTCATGGTGCCTGGACTAGCATCTCATACGCTGCGATTTGTGTACCGATGCAGTGCCCTATACACCATTCCTTACGGAAATGGAATGGTGATGATGATGATTATTACAATCGCAAGGTAATAATACGCCACTAGGAAATAGAGTCGCTCATACGGACAAAAAACATCATATTATTATCAACCACGAATTTAGCTACATCGCCCAAGCCAATATTGCTACACAAACGTATAGTTTATGTCATGTTTTTTTTGTTTTTTTTTGTACGTTTTACAATATTAGGTATACCAAAATATAAACATAAATCATTATCATAATTCCCTTTCTGCACCTCATGGTACATAGGGCAATACATTGATACACCAATCGCAGCGTTTCTTGATCATTTTTGTGAGATGTAAATAAGATGATCAATATAACGCTTCAGGTACCAGTCCACAGACCATGAAATATTCTTGTGTGAATACAACCTAGTAAATATATATTTCGTATCCACCATGTCGGGAATCGAACCCGAGACCTCTTGCATGGTAGGCAAACGCGCAGACCATTACGCCACGAGGCCAACAAAGTATAAAAAAAACACAACACACTCCGTGGTGTAGTGGTCAAGACGCTTAACTCGCACACGGAAGGTTCCGAGTTCGATCCCAATGAAAACACAAAAGTTTAATGTGATTAATCTCAAGCCTGGGTATTTTGTGATATAATTCACCACTGTAGTTGGGCCTCTTGGCCTGTTGTGGTGTAAAAATAAAATGAATAAATAAATAAATGCATTGTGTTTAATACTGTTTTAACATTTTTTTTATTTCTCTCTGTATATTTTAACTTCTTTGTATATTTTTATTTACAAAAAAAGTATATTTTTAAGTGTCCTCAGCAAAGGTAACCCCGGGTCACATTATTTTTATTACTTATTATTGTTTATAATGTGAAATAAACGTGCAAGATAATGTGAAATAAACATGCAAGATAATGTGAAATAAACATGCAAGATAATGTGAAATAAACATGCAAGATAATGTGAAATAAACATACAATAAACATACAAAATTTATTATATATGCAAGACTGTAACAAAATTTGTATTCAAGACTATTTCGAAATTTGTATTAAAAACTATTTTAAGTTTAAGGAAAGAAAGTTTTACATAAAAAACACAATTAGATGCTAATTAGGCAAATGTATTTTTCTCAGTCCAAAATCAAGTTCCCTATAATTTATTTTAATATGCTATTAATTATATAAACACAAGAATAACTAGGTTTTATTGTATGTTACAGCAATCTAAGAATGTTTATAATTCCAAAGATAGCAGCGATCGGAAGAACAGCCATTGAACTTGCTGAAGAGCAATCATACATCTTCTCATCAAGACATGAGGCGTATGCCATCATGTGAGGTATCAAGTTTTGCTCGTAACTTCCAGTGAACAGTTCTTCCCAGGGTCCGTAAGCGAATACGCCGACGTCTTCTCCTCCATGAGTCTCTGATGACAGCGGCACTGTTCCAGGGAACAAGAAGGTGGGGTCCTCTGTTAAATAAAAGCATTGATTGTAAAAATAAATTAATCAAGACTTTTTTTAAAGTCCATTCTATATGTTATGTTTTAATTAAATCCAATATCTTAGTTACCTCCGTTGAGAGATAAAATAGCCAAAACAAAGTTTGCCCACACTCCCAACACTAGATTAAAAACTAAGGGCTCCCTGTTTGTTCCCCGAATTACAAATTAATTCGGAGAGCGAACATGAAATTGCGTTGTTCCAAGATTGTTCAATGATCTCCCACTAACCATCATTAACATGAAAGATCTTCAAATGACTATAAAGTATCTTCTAAATACTTTATAGTGCCTGTTTATAAATAAATTTGTAAAATATAAATTAAATAAATGTAATATAAACCTGTCATAAAAAAAATTGTCCCACTGAAAAGTCTTTAGACTTAGTGAGTAACGAATTCTTATATGTATTTTTTGATTATAAAATAAACGCTGCTCTACAGCACTGAAACTGAAAGAGTCGAATAGGTAATTACAATACAAAATGGATTTATCCACCTTCGAAAATATACCGAAAATGTGGGATATTTTAGCCTACAGATTTGATCATATAAGAAGCAAAAAGTGGGAGATTTTAGACATGAAAGTCTTTATTAGACCAAAAAAGTCATTAAATATATTCCTTTAAACCTGAAAAAAAAATACTCACTGGCAATAAATTTGGGATCTTTTGTTACATCGTCGCGTTTTATTGTTCCTCCTTCTGACAATTCTTTCCTGTATCCTGGGCCATTGGCATAACTAATTGTAAGATATTTAAGTTTATCAGAGGCTTCATCAAGGTCTGAGACTCCTAGAATATCATTTCCTCTGCTTGGATACCCACTTATTGTCATCGTGTGACTGTGATCTGACGTTACAACTATGAGTGTATCATCGGAGTTCGTTAAGTTTAACGCCATATGTACGGCATGCGAAAACTCGATGGTCTCATCCAACGCTAATCGTCCTCTCGTTTCATGATGTGCATGGTCGATTCTTCCACCTAAAAGTATTTAAATAATATTCAATTTCATGTAGAAATAACTACTAAAACCGGGTTGCGGTCCTGCGGCTAGTGTCACAGACTTACGGATCAAAGGCCTGAGCTTCGATTCCCGCTCTACCATAACTTGATTTCCATTTTTTTTTAAACTGAATTATTTTTAACTTGTTGAAAATGGCCGTGAAATCGAAATGTTTGGGTAAATCAAAAGAACGCAAACATTTCATGGTAATTTTTTAAAAATAATTTAATAATGCAATATGCAATAATTAAAATAAACGAACAGATTTTTTAAATCAATTTGTTGTTTTCTTAAGATCATAATGATTAAGTAACCAATGCGGATGTGCTGAGACGAACCAGTGCGCTTTTTATTAATATTTTGTGTTGCAGGTGACGTACAATCAAAAATCATTTTTTATTTAATGGGATGTATGTCCTTTTTTTGCTTTTATAACAGCCGAAACACATTTTGGCATGGAATTTATTAAACCTTGGCAATTTCCTTTTATTTTGTCATCTCAAAACCACAACCGAATAACAGCTTTAATCATCTTTATCTTGGCTGTGCAGTTCAATTTTTATATCCTAGATTGACATATCGCCCACCATTTTCCTATAAGGTTAAGGTCAGGTGAATTTCCAGGCCAGTTTAAATATTTATTTTTTTATCACTGAAATACTTAAGCATAAACTTCGCGTACGTAACAAGGAGGTAAGTCCTGTTGAAATACAACCCCACCATTAAGATAACATTTACTTAGTTCTGTACTCAAGTGCTGCTCCAATAGAGCATTATACTTTAGGCTATTTATCATTCGTTCTATTGGTATCAAAGATCCGGTCCTCATATACGAAAAGCAGCCCAAAACATCTTCTTCACAGGATATTTCACCGTCAGTATGAGCAACAGTAAGTTATTCATCCCCACTTTTTCTTAAAAAATTGTGCGATATCCCTGCACAAGCAAGTCGGTCTCATATGAAAACAGCACCTTCTTCCAGTCTTCTAGAGTCCATTTGGTATATTTTCTAACCCAAATGAACCTTTGCTTCATCATACCTGCCGTCAGGAGTTTTTTCTCCTGGGTCGAATTGCTTTTCTTCCAGATTCAATGAGTCTACTTCGTACTGTTGAGTCATGCATCATCACCTCAGTGACTGCACCATCTCGTTGAATTTCGTACCTTGTTTTTCTGAGGTTTAACTTACTTTTTCTGATGTAAGTTTAATCTCGGACACTAGTTTTCCGGTTTCTTCCACGTTTCCCAATTCTCTTTGCTTCAACAAACCCTGTTTCTCTTTTTTGCTTAATAATCTTGCTGACTGCTTCCTAACTCACAAAACATTAATTTGCAATCTTCTTCTTGAGTCATTAATGTATGTTTACTTAAGGTTATAATCTTATCCAAAATATAGTAACTAAATATGTATAGCAACACTCATAAGTCAAATTGACATGTGAGTGTTGCTTTACGTAAAAAATGTCAAAAATAACTCTTATTCCTTTGATTCGTACAATACTGTAACTACTGTCCTCAAAAAAGCAGAAAAAACTCGCCTATCGCGGCCACATCATACGCAGAAGCAAATGTGCGCTTCTATAGCTAATTATGAAAATAAAGATCGAGAGGAAGCGTGAAGTTAAAAGGCTACAGATGTTCTGATTCAGGAACACCCGAGACGGAAATGCGCAGGGTTGAGGAGCTGTTCTTGTAAACGCAGCACAAGGATGCCTACTCCAGGAGGGACCTGATATGGCACAGAAAGAAGTAGAATGGCTATTGTTTGCACTGTTAGTATTTTGCTAATCACGATTCCATTTCCAGACCTAATGGTGCATAAGAAACTGCATTGATACAACAATGGTTGCGTTTCTTGATCATTTTGTTATATGAAAGTAAAATCAGCGGTCTTACGCTTCAGTAGCCAATCCAGGGACTATGAAATATTCTAATGAAAAACACCTTTTCAAATAAATATTTCATATCAACCATGTCGGGAATCGAACTCGAGAGCATGGTAGATAAGCGCGCTGACCACTACACAACAATGCTGACTTTGGTAATACTCTAGATTAACATTCATTCATTATTATTCATTATTCCATGTCAGTTCCCTAGTTTGAGCACATGGTGCCCACAAAGATCCTCCGAGCATCTCTGTCGATTGCAAGCTCCTGTGCATCCTCCCAAGTCAGGTTCGCGTCTCGTAGTTCTGACAAGAACTGCCGACAAACAGTCGGCCGAGGACGTCCAGGACGTAGAAGACCTGATGCCTTGTAAAGTAGGCAAGCGTAGTTAAGGCTTTCAGGACGCATCCGCAGCACATGGCCAAGCCAACCGTATCGCCTCCGCTTGATGATAATTGTCACCGAAGTTTGCTACATCCGTTTTCTTATTACTTCATTCCTCACAAAGTCCAACCTCCGCACACCCAAGATTCTTCTAAGACATATATTCTCAAAACTCAGAATTTTAATGTTTTGGGCCCTAGTGAAGTACCACAATTCGCATCCGTAGAGGAGAATAGGTGTTATGCAGGCGTTATATAGGTGGTTTTTGGTTTTCACTGAGTGAATATTTGATCTTCAGACAACATTAATACTGTCAAATGTGGCGCCTGCTATTCCTACCCGCATTCCCAGTTCTTTTTGAACATTATGATGCCACATATTTTAAACATACGTCGTAAAAATTGGAATAAAAATAAAACACACTTCTATCTGTATAGTTCACCAACCTTCGACAAACAAGAAAAATCCTTTTTCATTTTTGGACAAGGTCTTGATTGCTGCTTCGGTCATTTCTGCTAAGGAAGGCTGAGTCTCATTCGCCAAAAGATTATAGTCCATGTGGCTTTTTTGGAAGAGTCCAAAAAGATGGTCGGTTTTGTTGACTACGGCATCCTGGAGGGACTTTTTATCATCAACGTACATGTAAGAACCTGTCGCGTTCTTCTTGTCTTCCTTCCACTCCAGAATCAGGTCCATCGAGTCCAATCTCTCGCCGCCTTTATCTAAAGGAAGAAACTTGCCGCGACCTCCCCCGAGAATCACCTGTAAGTTAAATGCATCTTAATTAATCCGTCTCCGGGTGGTCTGAAAAATACAGTGTGTGAAAGTTAACCTCAACCCTGGGCAAATAAAAAAAAAACCGAGGGGAGATACTTAGCCTGCCTCAAGTAATACTGGTTAGAGCAATTACAACGTATATGCTTGAGGTCTGTTAATCCTGAATGGCTTTTTTTGTTGTTATCTACATTAAGATTGTGGTGTCTTAGATTGATTGAATGTACGTCTAGTCTTGTATCATGATAATGTTTTGTGATTTTTGTTTTTCACGTATAAAGGATGAATGTCAATTTTTATGTGTTTTTAACTAATAATGGCATTTGACGGCAGTTCACATGATCTTCACTTTTTTAAATTTTTTGTTTTGTTTTTTACAATAAACACAATAAAACAGAGTATTAAAAAAATAAAGCATAATTACATAGCAATCAAATACATATTAATAGAAAAATAGTAAACAAAAAAATCCTACAAAGACATGGCCTGTCCGTGGGTATACAAGAAAATGTTATTGAATTTTTGCGCCTATAATAAATAATGGGCAGTTATAATATTTTTGTACTCGTATAACATAAGAAAGAAAAAATAACATATTCTGTAAAAGATAATATGGTTTTTTTATAGTAATTAAAATGGAAAACAAAATATTTTTAAAAAACACAAAAATATTCCTAATTTTAAAAGGGCAAAAAAAAAATAATTGAAAAAAAGAGTTCATATCTTTAGTTTGAATCCAGGATAGTGCATGTTTTTTAAAAGAGTGGAAATTTTGAAAGTTTGGAATCGATGAAATATTATCAGTAAAAAAGAATTAAGAATTTTTGGGCCTATAAAATATGCATGTCTCTGTGCGAGCCTCGTTTTACAATGCGGTATTTCTAACACACGATTTCTTCTTTGACTTGATCTATTTGAATTACTTGTAAATAAATTTTGGTTCTTAAAAATATATTTTAAACATTGAAAACAATATATTTGTCTTACGTCTAAAAGTTTAGCTTCTTGAAATAATTGGAAAGAGGGAAAAGTGCGATTTTTGTGAAGCATTATTTATAATATAAATTTCTGAACAGTTTCTAATGGTTTAATGTGATTGTTGTAAGTTTCCCCCCATCCAATTATTCCATAGGAAAGCGATGACTGTACAAGTGCATAATATACCACTTCCGTACAGATCCTCAATTGCCGCAACTTACATATTGTCGTTTTCGAATTATGTATTGATTCGCATTCAGCATTTTATTGGCTGAAAGCGTATCCAATTCTGTTGTCGCTGCGGCAACCAGACCTATTCAATAACATTAAGTTTTTAGTCCACAAATTATTAAAATACCTAATTGCTGCAACAGAGGGGGAAAACATTTTTAAGAAGGTAGTATGAAAGCCTAGGCATTTACAAAGCTGTCATTGGCTGGTTTAAGTGGTCACTTTACACACTGTCTAAAACGAGGAACTAGTATCCCAACCGTCCATGTGCTATGTAGCTGCAAGGCGGGCTGGGATTTTCACAAAAATGGCGCTTTATAAATTATCCAACTATATATAATCTGTGTAACATTCACCATTCTGCCCATGTTTGAACATCCACATTTCCTCAACTCTTCCATCTGTTAACTTTTGTGATCAGTTATTGATTCACGCTTTGTGTAACACCTAAATTCACACATTTGAATGACTTCTATTGTATCTGTTTAAACGTGTTTTTATTTACTTTACATTTTTATAGAAGAGTTTATAACCTTTGTTTAAAAGGCATAACTCTCTCTCCGATGGCTTTACCGCCCATATTGAGCTTTGGCCTCCTGCCCCTTACTCTGTCTGTCTTCAGCCGCCGTCTTCCAATTTGACAACTGGAGATTCTAGACTGCATCTTTTTTCACTTCATCCCCTCATCTCAGCCTGGGTCTTCCAGTTAATCTGCTTCTATTCGGGTGTCCGCTTATTAACCTTCTAGAGACCCGTGAATCAAGCATTTGCTTTACATAAGAGTGGGCCAATGATCATCAAAGTGAAAGGCGTCTCAAAAGTTGCATTTTGGATCACATTGAATGTAAAAAAAATTTAAAAATATATTAAATAATATATTCCATACTACTTTTGTCCCTCAACCGAGGTTTGAAGTTTATAACTGTGAATATTTTGTTAATTATCTATATTGATAAAATTATATTTTTTTAGCAAAGATATATCTTTATAATTTATAAATTTGAACACTTTTTAAACTACCGAAATGCAAAAAGTTAACACTCCGCGGAACTGATTTCGTTGAGCGCCTGGCTAATATTGACGAAAACAATGCTACCCATTTATTATAAAATAAAGTGCAACTCACGCCCTTGGGTGCTTATTTAATAAGGTTTAATGCACATTATAAAATTTAATTGGACTAATTTTCTTACTGAAATACGAAAAGACAGCCGGTTTAGCGCAAAAAATTGACTTTTTCGAAAACGTCAAGCTCTAGTTGAGGGCTAAAAGTAGTATCAAATATTTTTATAAACATTTTTGGCATTCTGAATAATTCTTAAGGCATCTTTTTAGACCCCTTTTATTTCTGGATTCGGAAAAAAAAATTATGGCCCCACCCTAACTGTACTTGTCCGGTCCATCTTAATCTAAGCAACTTCATATGTGCCGAGATGCTCGGGATCTTGTATATATTGTACAGTTCTTGCATTCTATATAATCAGTGGTGCATTCTATATAACGATATAGAATGCACCACTGATTATTCTCTTTCACTGGTCCGCAGATTCTTCGGACTAATTTTCAATCGCAAGTGTCCGGCATAACTGCTACCCATTATTATTTGTAAACTCTATTATGTTTTTTATGTAAACAATTTTGTATTGTCGAAGCCGTCTGGGTGTTTAACGTATAAAAAATATTTTTTTAATACATGAAAAAAAGGGCTGAAACCTTTGTCATGTGTCAGTTAATGCCAGGTCTTGAGCCCAGACTTCCATATTCCCTTCTGAAAAATGTTTTCCTTCTCTTTTGCAACAAGTTTAGATCAAATAACTTCCTAGGGAGGAAATCCAGCTTGTCTGCAAATATTTTGACATACTCAAAACATTGTTGATTAAAATACTGACTGAAATGCGATTTTTAAAAAATATTTTTTTAGCTTAATCAACATAATCATGTTGAATATTTTTGTTTGTAAAAATAGACGTCTCGTGCTTTTTAAAATTTTTTTTCACTACAATTTGATAAATAAACGGACCGAAGGCCCGTGGTTCGAATCCCACTCTACCCCAACTCGATACCGTTTTCTAATAATGAGTTATTTACAACTCGTTGAAAATGGCCCTCAAAATTAAATATTTGGGTAAATCATAAGAACGCAAATATTTCTTTTTTTTCTTTAAAAAAAAAAAAACTATTTAATAAAAATAAAATAATGTGTGTTATAATTAAATCTAAAAAAAACTTAAAACTCAAAAGAAGTATTAGCTTTCTCGAAAAACCGAGTAAAACAAAGTTAAACGAAGTAAAACGAAGTAAACCTTATGAAATACTGCATTTTAGGCTGTAATAATTACTAATCGTAGCTTTTATTGCAGTATCAAGCATTCTTACTAGGTTACATTTTTAAAAGTTCTTGCTTTTCTTACGCATGTAGATGCTAATAGATGCTAACCCACTTAGTACGGAATGCTAGCTGAGTAGTCATCAACCAAATACAATCTTCATAAATACAAAATTGGTCCCAGACAATTATTGAAGGGTTGCCTTCCAGTAGACTATAAATAAAATAAATATTCTAGCAATCTCGGAAAAAACAGATTAAACGAGATAATATAATATAAAAAAATAATCAATGTAGGTGTGGCTGGAAGGTAAGATAAGTAGACTAAAGGTTATATCAGTTGATGCGAATTTGATTTGATGTTTTTGATGACTTATGGCGCGCTTTTTTCTCACTTTTATTTTATTTATTTATTTAAACGCCCTGCGGTTTTTTTACATTTATTAGTAATACATTCAAGTGCAACAGAGTAACATTAGATCAACGTAAGAATAACGTAAGAAAATCTAAAAGAAACAATAATAATTAAAAATAAGGAAATATATCCACATAGGTTAAGGGATATACAGAAAGATATTTAATATATTTACACACATAAATACACACACATACATACACACTAGGGTAGGCAGATATTTTTTTTCCATATTTTGGAAATTAGATGGGTCTAAAAAATTGCCTTTTAGATTACTAAAAATATATTTGATAATACTTTTGGTCCTCAACTAGAGCTTGAATTTTTTGAAAAAAGTAGGTTTTTGGGGTACACCGGCTGTCATTTAGTATTTAAGTAAGTCAATAAGTCCAAATTAATTTTATAATGTGCATCAAACCTTATCAAATAAGCACCTAAGGGCGTGAGTTGCACTTTGTTTTGTGATAAATAAGTTATATTGTTTTTGTCAATATTAGCCAGGCGCTCAACGAAATCAGTTCCGCGGAGTGTAAACTTTTTGCATTTCGGTAGTTCCAAAACGTGTTCGAATTTTTAATGTGACTTAGTTCTTTACTAACCAAAAATAATTTTATCAATATTGATAATTAACAAAATGTTCAGACAGTGATAAACTTCAAATATCGGTTGAGGGCCAAAGTAGTATGGAATATTTTTTTAAATATTTTTTACGTTAAATGTGATCCAAAATGCAACATTTTAGACCCCTTTCACTTTGATGTCTAAAAAAATAAATAAATTCGTACATCATCGGCCCACACCGTTATGCATACATACTCACACATATATACATACATGTGAACACAAATTTACATATATATATACATACACTAGCGGACCCGACAGTACAACTCTTTAAACGTTAGTTAAAAATTCAACCCGCCAGTGTTGGAGAGTTAAACGTTAATAGTATAATAATGAAGATGTTGTCATTTTTTAATGTTCACCGGTTATCTTTATTTACTCACCTCTCTCAGTATTGTTTTATTTCCAAATACGGAATGGACTATGCTTATCAATGCGCAATCTAAATCGAAGAGTTCGTTCGACGATGACTTTTTTAACTTAATCGTCAAAAAAACGAAAACATTTTGAAAACGATTTAACTGTATTTTTCCATCAAACCTCGGCCGTTCAATTTCGTGGCAGTAAAATTTATTTAAGTTTGTTTTAAATTTGTTTTATTTTTTAAGTTTATGGTTCATTAATTAAATAACTCTTATTAAATCACCCTTTACTTATCTACTCTGCCGTGACAATCAATGTTTCCGAGAGTACAATAAAATTTTAGGGAAATTTAAAATAGTTTTTATTTATTTTTTATTATTTAACATTTATTAACACAAATGTTTTTTGATTACTTTTTTCGCGATCTGACATTACGCGGCAAATTCGCGCATGCGTGCGGTGAAAGTGGGGCAAAGTGGAAGGTTTTTTGGAAACAGTCCGATGTATTCAAATATGATTTTACGCTCCTTCTGGACAATTCTTAATTCTATGATTATATTATGCCTACATTATAATTCAGAGCTGGTATTCCGAACGCGGTATTACAGCGCGCTATAATGCGTATTTAGTGCGTAAAAGCGCGCTATACCGCGCTATAATTTCGTTTGGAATACCAGCCCAGAGCTTGTTGGGTAACCGTATTTTTGTTGTCTTTTAATTTTTCTAATCGTTTTCAAATAAGATATTAAAATATTGTTATTGTTTTTCGGTTTTTATTATATGAAATTATCAAACTTTATTATCATTTTAAGATTCTGTTGACCGATGTTATTATTTGATTGCGTTTAAATATGCTATGTTGTCACGTGGTTTAATTTTTTCCACTTTTTGAACGTTTGCAAAGTCATATTCCACAGTGTAACAATGTGTAAAAAACGAATAAAACATAATATTCCATTTTTGAGATTTGGAATAAAAAGAGTGATTATATTTCATTCAAGTAAAAACTCGGGTAAAACAACGCATCGATAGTAGAACAAGAGTTAGACTGAAATTGTTAATAAATTAAACTATAGTAAAACTCAACTTTCGTTTTAGAAGAAACAAAAAATTGACAATATTAAAGAAATATTGAGTTTAAGTAGGTACTTGTTTATAATTGAATTCCAAAACGTTAAATAAATATTTTTTCAAATATGGCATTATTTTTGCAAACTTAAAACTCCAGGCGTCTCACCAAAAAAGGGGTGTACTTATGAATATATATATTATCGAGAAATTTTAATTTTTATTTCATAATTTTAATATTATTTCAAGTTTATATTAGTTCTTAAGATGTTATGAACCAACTCAATAAAGCATAAATAAATATAAGTAACATAAAGAAAATAAAATATATTTAATAGCAAAATTCCTTAAAATTTTGTTTTACTTTTGTGCGCTCATTTTTAAAGTTTTGAGAAAACTGACACAACTTATGTTAATCCCAAATAAAACATTCTTAAACCTTTATAGTATTGGTTGTTTTAATTTCCAGTCGGTCAATAAATAACATCTTTAAGTAAGAATAAAAAACATAAAAGATCCAACAAAAAAAATACTTTGTACCTTAAATTGGTTTCCGGGCTTATTTTTGATTAATTGGTATGCAATATCTCTACACGATTTTGGGTTTTCGCCATCTACGGCTATATCAGCATCACACTCCCAATCTCTCTTGGAGGTGTGGGCATAAGCTCCGGAAGGAGACGCATGAGTTACTCTTGTGGTTGTTACAATTCCTGAAAAAATTTGTATGTTTATGTGTCAGTTCCATCTGCCGGTCTGCAAAACCAACTCGTTCCTCTATCACTCTTGATCAAATTACGTTTATGCTTAAATTTATCGATTGCTGATCAAAAAATTCAGTGAATAATTTTATGACTTACAAAGTAAAATGCCTAGATGGTAAAAATTTAATGAATCTCCTTAGCTAGTAATGCTCTTATTCTAAAGTTGTTTTTTTTTTATTTTTGAAATTTTTTTCACATAAGCATTATTTTGAAGCTTTGAAGTGGGCGCTTTCTATCAAAGAAGCCTATTTAAAATAAAAATGAGAACTATTTTAGATGTTAATGAATTTTTAGCGGTCATTCGTTGGCTTATTTCGATCATACTATGTCGATATAGCAAGTATGTAGAACATACCGAGGTAAGATACAGATAGTATAGAAGTTAAGTATACCGTCTCGATAAAGACAGATAAAGATAACGTTCATAATCGAGGCACTGACCTAAAGTTACGCCTAGGCATAGTGGTATATTTTCAAGGGTGAGAATACCATCTTTATTCCACCAGTATGATAAAAATGATGTTTCTATTCTTACTAACTTTATACAAGATTTATAAATAAAGCCCACACACTTTTTATTTTGAAGTGGGTTAAACAAAATGTTCATACGGGCATTTTGTTTGTGATTTGTGGGATTCGTTTGCATTCTATATTTGTTGTCTTTACAGTTATTTGTGCATTGTTTGTTATGTTTTGTTTGTAATTTTATGTTTGTTATGTTTGTGGTTTTAAAGATTTTGTGTATTGTAAAATGTGAATTTAGTTTATGGTCTGTAAATTGTCTTTGTTGTCTGTATGCAATGTGGGTATTTATAATGAAAATATATGCTTACCAGCGCTTTTCCCTGCTTCCAGGGCTCGGGTGGCAATGGACTTGACATGATGCTCCACTTCTGTCATGGCTGAGCAGTTTCCATATGGAACCGCAGCATCCACACCGATAGTCCCATCATTAGCCTTGACTCCTCCTAGATATGCAGTAGCTGAACAAGCAGAGTCAGCAACCTGAGCATTCACGCAGTATGTCTAAAATAATAGTTTTACTCTCATTGTTTTTTTTATTTTTTTATTTTTTAGAGATATCAACAGTTATTCAAATAAAACAAATTAGTATTTAGGAAAAAACATAAAATAATACCAATAACAGCTGACATTCACAGATATACGGTATGGGTGAGAGAGAGAGGATGTGTATTTTTGTATGAAGGTATGAGTGAAAGTCTGTATGTATGTGAAATTAAGTGTTGTAAAAATATATCAAACAAGCATTTTTTTTTTTACACGTCAGCGTCGCCCAGTACTAAATTCACAAGTCCGTGTATCCGCAAAATGAGATTTTTAGTACATTAGCTCTGTGGAAACAATTCTTACAACCCAATCCATGTTTATTTTTCATCCATTGAGACTGTTGTATAACAAATTTAGCATTGAAATCGGTTGACACGATGAAATTCAAATCAAATACACAAATCATTCAAAAAAATCATTCTAAAATAATACATTTTGCTTTACTTCAAACCACTTAATGCAAATTTCTGTACTAGAAGTATGCACATATTTTACCCGTGTATCTAGTACCAAGTGACTGTTTCCCTAATCGGAAACCTCCCTGAACGTTTCTGTCGTATACTCTTCGGTGGAAAAAATTAAGATCGTAAATTTTTACTTACGTTTGACAATCCAGTTACCGGGAATTTTTCAAACGTCAGTTTGTCGTTTTCTCCTACTCTTCCATCCCTTTGTCCCATTAGGGTCCTGGCTGCAGCAATAGTGGATAGTGACATTCCATCACCAAGAAACATGATAATGTTTTTGGCTAGTTTTGGCTTCTTGGCAACAACTTCCAATTTGGCTTTAAGGGTTTTCAAGGCGTTGTTGATCCAAAACTCCTGCTTTAGCTCAGCTGATGGTCCTACAGTTACCTGACGAGACGGAGGGTGCATTCGGGCGTCATCTGAAACCATAAAAAAACAAAAATCACAATGCTTATCTTTCCCTTTTCCTCACAAATTCAGCGTAATGTGATCATTTTTTAAGGTTAAAGAATCAGTTTTAAGCTTGAGGTAATTTCTAGGCACAATGAAGTACTGCAGTTCTAACTGTTTATTAACTTTTTAATAAACGTTTTAAGTATTCTATTTTTATGATTTCTTAATTTTTATTACAATATGTTTAATTATATATTATTATGGTGTATAAATACGACATATAAAATATATGTAGCTTTAGAATAGGTATCAATGGAAGCTGCCAGAAATATATTTTTTTTACATTTCAAACACTTATTTTGTATTGCAAATATGTCATTTTATATGTTTGCACTTAAACGCCAGATTTTCTAATAAAGGATTTTTACCTGAGAGCAGACACGATAACACTCGTCCAGTAGACAGAAAATTATTGTATAATAATATTTTACTCTGAATTCCGTATCCGGGAGGATGAAGAACACAGTTTTGTGTATAAAATGTTACACTGCTGCACTTGAATGTATTACTAATAAATGTAAAAGCCCGTAGGGCTTATGTAATAAAATAAAAGCAGAATTCAGGACGAATGTTTTTGACCCGATCGAAACTCTCTAAAAAAACATGAAAAGGGAAATTGAGTGGGTACAAGCCAGCCACGTAACGTATTGGTTTTCGCCTTCGCCTATCATGCCTGAGATCCATAGTTCTCTTCCAGATAAGGTCGAAATAAAATATTAAATTTTGTTTTAGAGTCAGATATTGTAATAATCGCTTTGTATCATTCCAACAAAAGCAATATGATTGATAATTGAATTGTTCATGCTATAAAGATAGTTATCTAAAATAAACAGTCATTGAAATCTCAAATTGAAATATTTTCAATCCCATGAGAAATAAATGTAGGAACTTACTTAAAAATCAGCAAAAAAGCTTTTCTTGTCAAGCTCCGTGCGACTGTTACAGAAAAAATACCCTTTCATTTTGAATAAGTTTAAAAAATACTCTTAATGCATTAAAACCACTTTAAAGTAATAAAATGTTTCACTTAATTCAATCTAACTTTAGGAATAATTAGAAACACTGGCGCCACCTGTCTCTATACAAATGTATATTGGAGTTTTGACCCAAGGCCCTGGGTGGCGTTTTGAAGTAATTTTAACAACATAATAATCAATTTGTCGGTTCGAAAAATACTAGACTAGAGTTAGACGCACGTCGGTTTGAACTGCATCATTTTTTTTAATATATGGCGGGTTGCAGGATTGTGGAAGTACATAAAATACCCAGCGTCGGCGAACGGCTAGCTTATGCCTTCGGCCTTAAAGGGCTGTTTACACCTCAATATTTCACTGTCTCATGAGTTAAGACAATACAATAGACAGGACAGTATTGTCTTGTTCCAGCCCTGTGGAGAGCTACGGCCGAACAGGCAAGACGTTGGGGCAATACGAAAATTCGGTCACACGACGAAAGCTGCGAAAATGCATTCTCTGCCGCTCCTACCGGAGGTTGGCGACCATTCTAAACTCGTCACGATCCTGGGCCGCGATTATGATGGGAACTAAGGACGTCATACCTTCACCATGACGGTATAGTTGAAGATAATTTTTCGCGGGCGAACCAACCACTTTTGACCTACTTTCGTTCATCCACAATAAATAAATAAAAAATCACCAATTCGCTCTCCAGGCATACAAAGTACATCCTAGAGAATATCTATTGCAAATCGTGCTTGCTAACAGAACTGAATCAACTGAAAAATTATCAATTTTTGCTCCAATACCCATACATTATATCTCTTTCATACAGTTGTCTATGTATAGATTAAACAACCATGGTGACATTACACATCCCTGTCACGCTTTTTGAGATCGCAAACCATGATGTGAATTCCCCATTAACTCTTACACATGCTGAACTCTCCTCATAGAGAAATGATACGCACGTATAAGTTATTATTTACTCCATACTTTTCCAACTCGCCCCACAATTTAATTATATCTACTTTATAATACGCTTTTTGTAAATCAACAAATGCACATAATAGTTTCTGACTAAAAAGTGAAAAAAGTGGCAAAAGCCAAAAAATTCTACGTTAGCATTCGTAGCGCGAAAATTTGATCCATGCATCCACGCCCACTCATAAAGGATCCTTGCACGTCCCACACTTTATCTTTCACCTTTCTTACTCTCGTTTTTAATCGTTCTGAGGATGGCACTTTTCTTCTTAAACCCCTATTAAAATATAAAAGAGGAACACGGAAATTTTGAAGTCTTTACGAATATTAAATTAATGTAGTTTTATAATAAATTTTAAATCCGTGGTGCTACATGTATGATTATGGGATGTATCTTTTGGTGACTTTTATGAAGGGCGTTGGAGTTGGGAAAATTTTAAATAATGATAAAATAATCTAATCTAACGCTATTAAATTTAAAAATTACAAATATAGATAGAGACTATTATTATATAAGTAAATACAGGGTTTGCTTCCATTCGTGTTTGCAATATGGTCATTAGGATGGATGACGATATCCAACAAAGGTCCTCCGTATTGTTTGCCAAACACACACTAAATGGAGCAGTGAAAGTAGGAAAGTTGAATTCAATTAAAATCACGATGCGTAAATTTGAAAATTTCAAAAGAGTAACTCTTTATTGACATAAACAATATTGCTTTTTGTATGAGTGAATCCGATATGAAGCCCCACGGTATTTTATTTTTGTGTGGCTGTGGTGTAACACGAATCTGCATAGGATACGAGCACTTGATATTTATCTCTTTTTTATTTAAATTATGAAGTTGTAATTTTCAAATTGTCATTTTCACACTGGATTTGGAGAGTAAAATTTGCATAAATATGCTGGAAAAATCCAAAAAATTCAAAAAATTATTTTTACTTACTTAGATTAATTAAGCGAACGAAAGTGATGCCAATACCTAAATAAATATGTTTTTTTCTGTATGAAAAGGAGCACGAAAATAGAACTTATCGCAAGGAAGATAGAGACGCTGTTCTTTGGCCAGTGTTTGTGTGAAAGAGACAAAAACAAATTAAGAAACTTGTTCAATCAGTCGGTTATTGGCAGTGAGCCGGAGTACACGCTTGTTAAATGACCAGCGTACTTATGATTTTTAATTTATTTTACTAAAACAGGGCTTAATTAAATCATAATTCTTATTTATTATGGGCTTCCTGGCCTGTTGTAGTGCAATGAAAAAAGAATGTAACGTTTTTTTTTTATTTTTGCGGTGCCTTGTCAGTTCACCCCGACTTGGGCGATCACTATAGCGAAAGCATCTCGGTTCTGCGCTACTCTTGTATTCCGCAGCCAGGACAACTGCTTATTTGATGTACTCGCCATAGTCATTCCTGGGAAAAGATGACCAGAGTGGTTTCCCATTGCTTTCTCTGTTGGATTTTTCTGTCGGGGTTACTTTCCCTTAACTGGATAGTTCTGGTTTGGAGGCGCCAGAAACTCGCCTTTCATCATTTCGCTTTCTGCTGTGATCACACCATTATAATAATAATAATAATTATAATATTTAGCTGATTTATACAGCGCCATTTTTGTAAAAATCACCTCAAGGGCGCTTTACAATTGTATATCTAAACTTACATTCTAACTAAACTTAAGTGATATATTATATTTCCACATTTAAAATTGAGGGTATGATAGTCTAAAGAAGTAGGATTTTAGTTGGGATCTGAACTGACTGGGACTGTCGATGATTCGTAAGTTTGAAGGCAATTGGTTCCAGGCAGAGGAGCCGGCGGCGGCAAAAGCACGATCTCCAAATCTAGTGTTTGGGGAGCGCCGGATTTCGACAAGTTTTCCTCTTCCTGAATCAAATGCTGACCTCAGAGTATATAACATACAGTTTTGCTTAGTCTCCCACTAGTCTGACGATGTTGGTCACGACGAAACCCAGTCACTTGTAAAAATTTATGAATAAAAGTAGAATAAAGCTATATACGTATTTTTATTATTTATTTATTTATTATATATATACGGCCTAAGCCAATTACAACAGTTTCATGAAGAAACATAAATGCAAGAAACTGAACAAAAAGAACATAAAACTATTTAGCAAAGACAAACAAGGGCAAAACAATAATAGTATACAATATATTAAAAAAAACGAAAGACCAAAAACTTTGAGCTAAACCATGCCAATCCAACTTCATCCCACACTGTTTAGTCGCGAAGAGATCTACGAAAAGCCGGCAGATCTATCTCAAAGAATTCCAAGTCACGTGATGAATTGACTAATCTACACATTCTGGACATTGGGGCATAAAAACCAAAGTTGCTCTTAGAAGATTTTATAAATAGCAGATTTCGACTTCTGGTGACACGGTTGGGAACATGAAAAGAAATTGATTGCAACAGATATGGGACATAACTTAAAGCATTAAGTATTTAGAAAATGCATATAAGGTCCATCTTAGTTCTAAGTCTCTCCAATGAAGACACATTAAGAGATTGCTCTATTTCAAAATAAGAATAATTACCCCTTTGTAATCCGCGCAACCATGCCACTTTAAAATACAGTTATTATTAGTTCCACCAAGAAATATCAGTAGAAAAACTCAATCTATACATATCGATGTTTCTTTATACCGTCTCAATATGTACCGATAAAGATAGCGTTTATAGTCGCGGCCCAAGTGCGGATAAGATTATGATGAACATTATTGTTAATCATTATCACGATAATATAATATCTACTGAAATGAAAATGTCGATCTCCGAAAAATCCGATAAAACTTTTAAGATCCGTAGATTATATCTTTCTTACTGTGTGCAATAATTATTGTAAATGAACTTTAAAATTCACGACAGCAATAATTGATTTAAAAATTGATATGGTTACTAAAATAATTATGATCGACAAATATTTCAACAAAGATGATAATCCCTTCGATTGGGTTTTAACAGAATCAACAAATTACCTGGTTTGTCATATTTTGGAGACCGGCATTTCAATATTTATTTATTTCTTTCGGGTACTTAAGATTATTTTTTTTTATGCTACCTAATATTTACAATTATTTAAATATGTTCTACATACTAATTTATGTATCTACATTATTACAATCTTTTTTTGTTGGTCTCGTGGTTAGTGGTCAGCGCGTTTGCCTACCATGCATGAGGTCTCGAGCTCAATTCCCGACATGGTTGACATTATTTTTTTATTAAAAAAGTCGTTTTCAAATTAGAATATTTCATGGTCCCTGGACTGGCATCTGAAGCGTAAGGCTGATAACCTTACCTAAAAAATCTTCATAAAATGATCAAGATACGGTGCGATCGGTGTACCAATGCAGTGTCCTATGCACCATTTGTTACGGAGAGGGAAGGGTGATGATGATGATTATTACAATCGTTATCAACCATGAGTTTAGCTACACTTTACAGCAATACAACCGGCCGTGGGTACGCAGGTCGGGAAATTGCAAGCGCAAACCGTCCGTCACGCGTTTGTTGTTAAACTAAAACTAAAATATAACCTCCACCGCAATGACATCAGTTTGCAACTTTATACAAACCAAAATTGATAAAGGAAATACAGTGACTGCACTCATACTTGACTTTAAGAAGGCATTTGACACAGTCCACATAGATACCCTTCTAGATAAACTACAACATACAGGAGTTAAGGGACAAGCTCTCAAAATATTTAAAAACTATCTACAAGGAAGAAAATAGTTTACGAAAATTGAAGAACACAAAAGTGAAATAACAACAATGCAATTCGGAGTACCTCAGGGATCAATATTAGGACCATTGTTTTATATAATATACATTAACGACATAATACACAGTGACATAATGGGAAAAAAACAATCTATGCGGACGACTTAGGAATTTTATATGAAAACAAAAATGACATTGAAATGACTAAAACCATCAACAATGACGTGCAAAAACTATTAGAATGGACAAACAAAAACTTCTTAACACTAAATGCCAAGAAATGCAATATAATACATTTCGAAACACAAAAGAAGAACCATAACATGAACATAAAAATAAACAACGAAACTCTTAAAGAACTCTAGTTCTTGTTCTCTCACATGTTCTAACATGTGACTTACCTAGGACTCACAATGGACAGACAATTAAAATGGACAAAACACATAGACAGACTCACTAAAGTAATGGCATCACTACATGGAGCTCTTCTACAAAATTAAAGATTTTATACCAAGAAAGGAAAAAAATATGATGTACGAAGCCTATGTCAAAAGTAAATTGAGTTACATGATCGCCTTCTGGGGAACTGGTAACAAGACAGACATAACAAGAATACAAAGACAACAAAATAAAATTCTTAAACTAACATACAACCTACCCTCCCTAACTTCTACGACTGAACTGTACAAAAAACACACCAGTTTGACAAAAACTACTTGACTAAAATTGAGACTTTAAAAATTGTGCACAAAATAACACTGGAAAACATACAAGACGACGACATAATATTAGTCGAAAATGCTGACATACACAAATATAACACCAGACAACAACAACACTATCATATTGAAAAAGCAAAGACAAGCACAGGACAGTAAAAAATACTACATAATGGACTTAAACACTACAACGACTTACCTTACTACTTGACAACTTTTACTGGAGACAAATTTAAAATCAATCTGAAAAAGCACATGATGACTGAACTAACTAGACTAGACGAGACATAAAATGACTAGACAATATTAAATTTCTAATGTAACCCTAACGGGTTTTTTAAAATTGTAAATAAAAATAAAAATAAATAAAAAATAAAAAATTTAAAAAAACATGACAACTTTTTTAAGCAGACTATGATAAATTAAACTCAGACATAAATGAAATAAACTGGGTGAACAGTTTCGAGAAGTTCGACGTAAGTTCAATGTTAAAACTCTTTCACTCTAAAGCTAGGGTTTCCTAGGAAAGCGGTGCCCGTATTTTAACGGCCGTAGTGAACGATGATGCAGTGGACAGCCGTCGTAACGGTGACTAGAGTGTGGTTTCTTAGGAAAACGATGTTATCAACACAATTTAACACCGTTTCCCTTAGAAACTACTCTCTAGTCGACGTTACGACGGCTGTCTACCGCATCACCGTTCACTACGGCCGTTAAAATACGGGCACCGCTGTCCTAGGAAACCCTAGCTTAAGATCAACGCTATAAGACAGATACATGTTCCATTAAAAAAAATAACCTTAGGATATCCAAAATGATACTCAAAAATTAGATTATTATGATTGATTGATTATGAGGCAAATACAAGAAAAACATCATGGCTTATTAACAAAAAAATTAAATATCTTTATCTACTACATACGTATTTAGGTAATAGATCGACAAATATTTCAACAAAGATTAAAATCCCTTTGAGTAGATATTTACAGAATAAACATATTACCTGGTTTATCCACTCTTTGAGACCGGCATTGTAATATTCATTTATTTTCTTTAGTGACTTAATATTACTTTTATAAATATATTGACTAATATTCTTATCCCTGTTGTAATTTTTTAATCGTGATGACTCCCGAGGGGGTGAAATCCAGCCGTTTGTGTACAATGATTTTGATTAAAGCATTGTAACAAATATTATTAATCTAAAAAATAACTCTGCAGCTTCCATTTCCCCTTTCACTGCGAGTATGGCATTTTGTATGGAAATATTGAAAAGGATATAATCATGCTTACTAGAGGTCGACCAGCTTTGCGTGGCAGTTAACTAATTTTATAACTAAAATCTCTTACACCCCTTGCACACCTTACCGCTCCCCGTACCTTGCAACTTAGTTGCAAACAGTCGTTCGGCGTGAAACATTGTGCGTGATTTCTTTATTTACTTCCTATTATTCATTAAATAATATGTCGCGATCATCAGAGGTAGTGCGTGTTGATGTAAGAACAATTGTTTACGCAGTTTTACAATATTGTGAAGCAGAAAAGTTGGAGAAAGGGCCATTAATCGCCTTTAAAATTTCAATTAGACGAGCTGCCGCCATGACAGCTTTTTTATTTGATTATTTTACTAAGTGCTGCCAGGATAGTTATTTTAATTAACCCTTGTTAGTGAATTTTTTTTTATTTTTATTTCATGTATAAAAAAGAATTGTTCATTTTCTGTTAAATTAAGTACGAAAGTATTTTTATATTTTTCTAAGCAAGTTTTGTATTATTTTAAATTAAGTATTTTTGTGTTTGTTTTATTAAAAGCAAAATATTTTTTTAATTTGGTCAGTTTTTATAATTTCATATTGTTCTGTTTTTTCGGGTTTCAACAGTTTTATTAAATTACTTTTTTTAAATGTATAAACTTTATCTAGTCAATAAAATGTACTTTTTAAAATAGCAGTACACCGTTTAATCGAACGCACAACAACGCTTGTCTTTTTAATTCAATTAATATTTATTAATAAACTACTACAGTATATAATAATAATATAATAGTGAACGGGAATTTTATGAAAGTAGTAGTTTTGGACATGTCAAACGAATGAACGGAGAGAGAACGACTAAAAGGATTTACAATGTTAATATTGATGGATACAGAAAGCGAGAAAGACTAAGAAAGACGTGGCATAATCAAATTCCACAAAAAACATATCCACAATATTTCTTGAATTTCATTATGAATAGACAATACTTACAAAATATTTACATTAAAATTGTCACAGTTAAATATTTTGTTAAGAAAATTAAATAAACAAAAACATTTAATTAGCAATTATTTCTACACCTGACAACATTGTCCATCTTGTACTAGCGCCCTCACCAAACTGCTAAGTAAGGCTAGTCGACCTTTAAACGATGTTTCGATGAAATAGACGAAAGCAAGAACTGTATTTCTCAACTGAATAAATAATTAACAAAAACAGATAAACTATACAAGTGTTTAATCCCGTCACAATAATCCTTTTCCTCATAAAATGAATTAATGTATAGATTAAATAAATAATTATGTTAAAATACGGGCAGAATGTTAAACTTTATACATATACCAGCTAATGAAAACATAGAATTTGTACTTACAATCTTCGATAACAGCTGCATTTAAAAATGCAATTAATAATATAAAAACGACACTTCTTAGCCCTTCCATTGTTGTACAGAGAATGGTTTAAGTTGGACTATTATTATTTCTTTATCAAATTTTAACTATTGCGCAGAAAAATAATCAAAATCATGATTAATTGGGTTTATCTGTCACGATATAATCACTTACACTAACATTTATGAAAAATAAGTGTCGGTTTCAATAATTCAATCTTATAAATAAAAACAAGACTATAAATATTTCTCATTTTTTTGGTTTACTATCGCAAAATTTATAAAATTAAAATGTTTACATGATAATATTGCAAGACTTGTAAACCTACGTCACCACCAAATGGTTATATCTGCCACTCAATTAGACGGCTAGGCTGTTCGTTGAATGAACGTTTAGCGAAAGGGCTAAACGTCGCTTAGCCTCTCAAATTTTATTTCAACAATAAAAATCGTTTTTTTTAAATATTTATTCATTTCGTTTTGTTAGGTTTATTTTCTTAACATAATCCTTAACTAAACTTATCAAGTTAATTAAAAAAATATTATTATTGTTTAATTTTACCCGACCAATCCTTACCTAACCCCAGCGTCTTTTGGTTTGGCCATTTAGCTTACAACCAGCCAAGAGGTTGAACCTTAAGGCTATAGTCTGGTAAAACGAACGCAAAATGAGGAAATTATACGATTTTGCCATTTTAAAACGAATGTTTTTTTTAATGGCGCAATAATAGAAAAACACAAATTAGATAGAAACAAGAATTTTTTAAGGTATTTCTGTTATTAAACAAAAATTATACTTAAAAGTTTTATGTTACTAAAATATAATTAAATTTAGACTAAACTTAGGAATTTGGGATCTCAATAAAGACTTATCGAACTAAAATTTTGTGTAATATTTTTATGTTTTTTTTAAATATTTTATTTTATTTAACTTACTCTTTCATACCGATAACCATAGAACTATGGTTTTCATTCCCCTATGCCCAGAATTCTTAGGTCTGCCAACAAACAAAATGAACAAAATGACTCGCCTACAATCTGTATTGAATGCCGCAGCGAGACTTATTTTCGGAAACTCTAAGTTCAGCCATATCACTCCACTACTTCGGGAACTACACTGGCTACGTTTTCCACAGCGGGTCGAATACAAACTCTTTGGGTTATGTATAAGTCCCTGCACAACTCTGCTCCGGAATATCTAAGGGAACTATGCATTTCAGATAAACTAGCTGACAGGCGTCTCACGCTTGGATCAGCTACGTCTACGGCGAGAGGAAAAGTTGTTATACCTCTACGCAAACAGCGCACTAAATTTAGTGAAAGCGCACTTGCGGTCGCAAGCCCTATGGCATGAAATGCTCTCCCAGCAGAGGTGCGAGGCTGTGAAAGTGAAGTGATGTTTCGGAAAAAAACTTAAAACCCACTTGTTCTCTAAATCATTTGAATAAATCCGTAGCATGTGACAACAAAATAAATAGTTTTTAAATTAAATTCAATTTTTGAATTAGAAGCTTCAATTAAATTAATTTAACAATAGAATCACTATGTAAAGCGCCCTTGAGGTATTTTATTACGAAAATGGCGCTATATAAGTCATCCATAATAATAATAATAATAAACATACCAGTCTAGATTTCTTTGATAACAAGTTGTCTTCTTTCAAACGATCACTGAATCAAATTCAATTATAAACACCTCTCTCCCTACTATAAACCATTGAGTCTTTCTAATTTTGTTATAATATTTTTTTATGTGTAAATGTGTCCATAAAAATGCCCATTGGGCGTATATATAAATAAATAAAGATAATAAATTGAACCTGAAAGTGGCCGAAGCCTAATTTGATTTTTTTATAAAGTTCATATTTGAAGCACTAGCTTTGTGGTTATTCATTATAATAAAATAAATTAAACAATTTTGTTTTTAACCACTTACTTTTTTTTTCCACCGACCGGTTATAAAGCAAACAAGCTTTTTCGTCAAAGTTTACGTAACTAATGAATTAATTCCTATTTTATTTTTATCATGTTTACTAAATATTACACGTGGACCCAATAAATCAAGTCTTTTTTTCCTTACAAGGGTGGTAATTTTATATTAATATTTTCGAAGCTAGACAGGAGAGGACTAAAAGAAATATTGTTAAAATGGCAAAATCGTATAATTTCCTCATTTTGCGTTCGTTTTACTAGACTACAGCCTTAAGCGATCTTAATTCATTAAACGACCGGTCTAGCCATCAAGCTGAATGCTGGCATTTAATGAACAGCATAGCCAATCAGTTGAGTGTCTGATTTAACTATATATCGGTGACGTATACAAAAGTTGTATTCAATACTATTACAAAACGTATTACATGTAATGTAATCACTAGATCTTCAACACGAAGACAACTTAAACAAATACAAACTATTACCACATTCGTACAAAAGGATTTGGAGTATTATGCTATTGAAATCTATAACCTACTTCCGCTGTCCATTAAAGCAATTAGTAACGAGAAAATGTTTAAATAGGCTATTATAAAATAAATAGTGGAGCTAGGTAGAAGTAAAATGGATTATAGCATTCGCCTAAACCAATGTTGAATCACCTGCTCCACAAACGTATAATTGAACATATTTATGCAGAAAGCAGCCAGTCCACAATTTTACAAAAATGGGAGTTTTGTGTTTTCTTGTGCAGTTAAGTCAATTCTATGTTCTGCTGTAAACAGCCAGACCGGTTTCATACAAAAAACTGTAAAAATGACCTTCTGAAAATAGGGTCGATCACAAAAACGGCATTTCTCAATCGGCAAAAAACCCCACAGCAATGGAAAAATCTGATGGTGCTGTAAAAATCATTAAAACTGGTCAAAAACAAAATTAGATTCTTGTTTGTTATACAAAAAAAAAACGAATCTATTCATTGTTTATCATTGTTATCAAAGTCAAAAACATTCCAACTGATGTGTAGATTTGATAGTTCACTCGTTTTATAAAGGTGCTATTATCTCAGTTTCGCTTTTGTATGGCTGGCTGCTTTCTGCATAACTACGTTCAATTTATGTTATGTTTTATATATTTAATTGTTCGTTTTATTTTAAAGATATACAGAAATGAAATACAAACATACATACAGAGTGTTTAATATTGTCTTAACGTTTGGAATTTCTCTCTGTATATTCAGTTTTTTTTCTATATTCTCACATGTAATAAAATAAAAATTATATATTTTTAAGTGTCCTCGGCGCGGGTAACCCCCCAGTGAGGTCACATTATTTTTATTATTTATTATAGTTTATAATGTGAAAAAAAATCATAAACAAACATGCAAGACTATTACAAAACTTATTGTATATGCAAGACTATTGAAAAAATTGTATACATTACTATTTCAAGATTTATATAAAAAATATAAATTATCACATAATAAACACAATTCCCTACACATCAGGAAACTGTATTCTTCTCAGTCCAAAATTAAGTTCTATATTTATTACAAGATGCTTTTGATTATAGAAACACTTAAAATAACTAGAAAATGGTTTAATTGCATTTTACAGCAATCTGAGGATGTTTATAATGGCAATGATGACAGCTATCGGAAGAACAGCCATTGAATTTGCTGAAGAGCAATCATACATCTTCTCATCAAGACATGAAGCGTATGCCATCATATGAGGTATCAAGTTTTGTTCGTAACTTCCAGTAAACAGATCTTCCAAGGTCCTGAAGCAAATACGCCAACGTCTTCTCCTGCATGAGTCTCCGATGTCATTGGCACTGTTCCAAGGAACATGAAGA